>NC_037670.1:33986318-34070529 GCF_003255815.1 Theropithecus gelada | reverse complement strand
AGAAAGAAAGAAAGAAAGAAAGAAAGAAAGAAAGAAAGAAAGAAAGAGAGAGAGAGAGAAAGAAAGAAAGAAGAGAAGAGAAGAGAAGGGAAGGAAGGAAGAAGGAAGGAAGGAAGGAAAGAAAGAAAGAGAGAGAGAAAGACGGACAAAGGGAGGAAAAAAGAGAAGAGAAAAGAGAGAGAAAGAAAAGAAAGAAAGAAAGAAGAGAAGAAAAGAAAGACGGACAGTAGGAAAAAAGAAGAGAAAAGAGAAAAAGAGAAAGAAGAAAAGAAGGGAAGGAAGAAGAAAGAAAGAAAGAGAGAGAAAGAAAGAAGGAAGGACCGATGGACGGAAGGAAGGGAAAGAAGAGAAGAGAAAGAAAGAAAAGTAAAAGAAGGGAAGGGAAGAGAAGGGAAGGAAGGGAGGAAGGGAGGGAAGGAGAAAGAAAGGAAGAGAGAGAGGGAAGGAAGGAAGGAAGGAAGGGAGGGAGGGAGGGAGAGAGGGAGGAGAAAGAAAGACGGATGGAAGGAAGGAAAAAAAGAAGAGAAGAGAAAAGAGAGAAAAAGAAAGAAGGAAAGGAAACGAAAAGAAAGGAAAGGAAAGGAAAGGAAAAGAAAGGAAAGGAAAGCAAGGCAAGAGAAAACTAGCAATCATGTGATTTGAAGGGCTGAGGATTTTTAGTATAAGCTAAAAATCAAACTTGAAGTGTACAGAAAAAGAGAAGAAAGATTATGTTCAATTTAGTTATAAAGCAATCTGAAAACAAAGATAAAAATCTATACAATAAAATAACTTTCATGATAGAACTCCAGATGAACTAAAGAGTACAGCACAATTGTCAAGGGCATGAAGACTAGAGGGTAGAGAGAAAATTCATAGCACTGAGGCTGAGGTGTTAGAAGAAAACATTAGCGATCTTTGTACTTGAATATTAGGTTATAAATGGGGAAAAGAGAAGATAACACTTTTTAAAATAAGAAAAATTTACCCCTGAAAACCTCTTTTCTCTTTCAACATGAATTTATGCCTTTATTAGCTACTGTCAGTGATTAATTGTTTTAAGTGATTCATTAACATGCCAGGTTATCTTATAAATTATAGCATTTTACATTATTAACTTTTGATTTCAGCAACATAAATGCTTAAACAATAAATTGGTCTGTATTACCTGGGTTGTTTTCTTTAATGGTAACTAAATAGAATAATCCTCTTGGTGAAAGGAGATCTGGAACCAGGGGGAAAAACCTGTCCATGACTTCCCGACCATTTCTGCCACCAGCCCAAGCTGCCTCTATTCCGTGACTTCCTACCTGTGAACAATTAGAAAGAATGTTTTCTTTTTTTTTTTTTTTTTTTTTTTTTTTGAGACGGAGTCTTGCTGTGTCGCCCAGGCTGGAGTGCAGTGGCGCGATCTCGGCTCACTGCAAGCTCCGCCTCCCGGGTTCACACCATTCTCCTGCCTCAGCCTCCCAAGTAGCTGGGACTACAGGTGCCGCCACCACACTCGGCTTTTTTGTATTTTTAGTAGAGACGGGGTTTCACCGTGTTAGCCAGGATGGTCTCGATCTCCTGACCTTGTGATCCGCCCGCCTCGGCCTCCCAGAGCACTGGGATTACAGGCGTGAGCCACCGCGCCCGGCAGAATGTTTTCTTTTAACTCAAGTTTGATTTAGATCACAAACCGAATCTTTTTGAGAAGTATTATCACCAAACAAGTAAATATTTTGCATTTTTTACTGCTGACGAAGGAGCAGTAAAGTTGAATCTAAGTTTCATCGTTTTCTAGTGTGTAACCTTGGGTAAATTAGTAATCTTGTTTGTGAATTACTTTCCTCCTTTATCTGTAAAATTAGGAAAAGAATAGTTCCATATGTACAATTAGAAAAATAATAACTGGATAAAAAATGTTTTTGTAATAATAAAAAAATATTTTTATCCACTGTTAGGAATGAGGAAGTATATTTAAAGTTTTGAGAACATTGCTCTGCATATATCAAGGGCTTAATAACAGTTATTACTATTAGTACAATGCTTAAATTGAAAGAGGTGGGTAGCTTTTATACTTAATACAGAAAGAAGCTAGGAGGAGGAGCTTGTATTGTAAGATACCTACTGTACAGAAACAAAGTTTCAAAATGTCCCAATGCATTTGGCCCTCTTGTAGATTAAAGTGTGAAACACATAGACCTTTTCTAAGGAACCCATTTATTATATATTATATAAAGGCATACTGAAGCATGTTTCCTCTAACAATCTATATTTTAGAAACAATACACCTGAGAGCATATATAGTATTAAAAAATCTTTAGATCCTTATCATTCTATATTGTTTCCTTTTTTCACTTTTTTTTTTGAGACAGGGTCTCCCTCTGTCACCTAGACTGGAGTGCAGTCATGTAATCATGGCTCACTGCAGCTTCCACCTCCTGTGCACAAGTGATCCTCCCACTTCAGCTTCCCAAGTATCTAGGACTACAGGCGCAAACAACCATGCCTGGTTAATTTTTTTTTTTTTTTTTTTTTTTTGAGACGGAGTCTCACACTATTGCCCACGCTGGACTGCAGTGGCTCAATCTCAGCTCACTGCAAGCTCTGCCTCCCGTGTTTAGGCCATTCTCCTGCCTCAGCCTCCCGAGTAGCTAGGACGACAGGTGCCCACCACTACGTCCGGCTAATTTTTTGTATTTTTAGTAGAGACGGGGTTTCACTGTGTTAGCCAGGATGATCTCAATCTCCTGACCTCGTGATCCCCCCACCTTGGCCTCCCAAAGTGCTGGGATTACAGGTGTGAGCCACTGCACCCGGCCAATTTTCTAAATTTTTTGTAGAAAAGGGGGCTGTCACTATGTTGCCCAGGCTGGTCAAGAACTTCTGGCCTCATGTGATCCTCCCACGTCAGCCTCCCAAAGTGCTGGAGTTATAGGCATGAGCCACCAAGACTGCTCTATTGTACATTATTTTTAAGATTAAAGAATGTTTTGAAGATGTCCCTCAGAAGTTACTTTAACCCTACACAACTAATTTCTTCCTATTTCCTTTTGAGCCCTTTGTCCATATTTTAGTTTAAATTATTTTTACACAATAATGTCTGCCAGTCATTCATTTAATATAACATATATTTCCTCATTAAAAATAATTGCTTTATAGCTATAACCTTATGGACATATACCTTTATGAAGAAGAGAAATGTTCACATTCCTGCTTTTAAAAAGCAGGTCGAACAGAGCTTGAAGAAAAAGAAAAAAAAAGCCACACTTTTTGATTTTACTGTTTTGTTTGTCTGCCTTTGCCTATCTTCGACACCACAGGTTTTTCTTTTTTGCCATGTTTTACAAAGACCGGATATATTCTATACGCTTACTTACATCTTGCTTTTCTCATTCAACAATACCTTATGAAAATCTCTTCATATCATTTGATATAGTTCTAATTCATTCTTTTTTTTTTTTTTTTTTTTTTTGCTATTAAACATGCCACATTATTTTTAATTACATACAAAAACCTAACGTGTCACCCAGGGACCATTTCTCCCACTGCTCTGTTTGGCCGCCAGTCTCTTGTCTCTCTCTTCAGCAATGGTGAGGTGGATACCCTTTCCTCAGGGAAGAGAAATCCACAGTTTGTTGTTCTTGCCAATAAGAAAAATGTTGGAAAGTCGAGTGGCAAATCTGTTGCCATTGGCATCTTTCAGGTGAACCCATCAAAAGATCCAGGGTTGGGGATCACACCAATTCTACCCAGGTTAGCACCTCCAGTCACCATACACAGGTGACCAGTGTCAAATTTGTTGAAATCAGTAATCTTGCCAGTCTCCAAATCAATCTGAACGGTGTCATTCACCTTGATGAGGGGATCAGGGTAGCAGATGGTGCAAGCATCATGAGTCACCAGATGAGGGATTCCTTTTGTGCCCACAAAGATTTTCACTTTGCACAACTTGTACTTGGCCACCTCAGGTGTAATATGATGTACACCAAAGTGACCCTTGGTGTCACAGATCAGACGGAAATTCTCTGCCATCTTGTCAATGCTGATGACATCAACAAGGATTCTGAAAATTAAAGATCATGGCCAGATCATCTTCAATGTTTCAAAACCCTGTTTTTATGACTCCCCATAAAATTTAAAAGTGAATCGAGGCCGGGTGTGGTGGTTCATGCTTGTAATCTCAGGATTTTGGGAGGCCAAGGCAGGTAGATTACCTGAAGTCAGGAGTTCAAAACTAGCCTGGCCAACATGGTGAGACCCCCTCTCTACTTCTAATTCATTCTTTTAAGGGCTATATATTTCCTGGAAGAAAAGTATTGCATCTTATTGATGGGCATTCACTATGTCCATTTGCTTAATTTTTTTGACTCTAATCATTCCCACACCTATCATAAGCTTCTCAACACAATTTTCCACAAAGTTAATCATATTAGGAAATGTATCATTTCCTCTGGTTTTAAGACTTTCCTCCTGGAGACTTCCTTTTCCTGGCATTCTCTCTACTTTTCTCCTGGGTTATACGCCCCATTTGTGCTGTTGGCACAAACCAACATCTTAATTCATGTTTCTGGATATATCAGTAAGTATACCCACAGCTTATTATAAATACAAACTCCTATTATTTGTATATTATGTTTCCTGGATCTAATCTCTGAGTCTCGTCTCTTTTACCTTTGTGAATTCTTCTCCGTATCTTTACACTCTGTGCACTGAAATCTTTTTTTCATTGCGTTTCCAGACCACTGATTCAGGTCTTGACAGTGACCACATTCTCTTTTAATTCACTGCCTGATGTTTTACTGTGTAAAACGTATTTTTAAGCTCCAGGACATCTTTGTTGTGTTGTATTTTATCCTGCTTTCTAGCTAATTGCCCAGCTCATGAGAATATGACAGGTTTTCTTTCCGTTGGGAAAGCAAAAAGGCCCAAGGCATTGCCTGCACTCAATCATGTATACGTCCCAGCAGCTGTAAGGCTCAGAAGCATGTGGCTTAGGGCTAGAAACATGAAGAAAAGAAACCCATTCAGGTCACCATGTTCCCAGAATCTCCTTTTCATTGATTAATCTTCCCACTAGTTGGATAGTGCTTTCCTAAAGAGCTTTAAGAAGCTGCATTTCTCTCAACGGCTGTTCACCACCTGACTTCCCTGTCATATGAGTTCATATGTCAGCACAGCAATAGCTTTTTCGCTGTTTAACTGCCATTAGTAGCAATGGCAGCCAAATGGATCCTTCCCATCTTGGCGTTGAGGTGAGTATAATGTTTACTAGCCTTGCCAGAGAATAATTATCAAAGAATTAAAAAAGCATAATAATTAAAGGAAAGCTAGTCTTAGCCCATTATTAAACTTTGACCATTCCTGGGAAAAGGTTAACACGATTTACCTATTCATTACCGAGATTTTAAAAAATAATATACTTCAAGATTATTTGTTTTCCCTATCTGAAATGAGAATTGGTTCCACTCTTTCACTTTTTGGAAATACTTGTGAAAGGAGGAAACCAGAAACTTTCAGAAGGAATTCCTATGTGAATTTAAGATTGATTAAAAAAAATTTTTTTTTTTTTTTTTTGAGACAGAGTCTCACTCTTGTCAGCCAGGCTGGAGTACACTGGCCGATCTCGGCTCATTGCAACATCTGTCTTCCAGGCTCAAGCAATTCTCCTGTGACAGTCTCCCAAACAGCTGGGATTACAGGTGTGTGCCACCAGGCCCGGCTAATTTTTGTATTTTTAGTAGAGACGGGGTTTCACCATGTTGGCCAGGCTGGTCTTGAACCCTTGACCTCAGTAATCTGCCGCCTCGGCCTCCCAAAGTGCTGGGATTACAGGCGTGGGCCACTGTGCACGGCAGGTTAAAACATTTTGTTCTGCAAATTTTTTATTCATGATAAAGGATATGTGTAATATATATGTACATGTATATTCGAATATATGAATATAAACACCATGGCCTGATACGAATGTGATTTTTAGTGACAGATATGTGTCAGTTTGTATTTCCATCATTTAAGGTTCCTTTCCTAGGTCTATTAATAGGACTCAATTACTGACAATCAGAAGTAAAATCAGAGCAGTCTGTGATAGCAGCAGCTGATCGATGTCATAGGGTGACATCCATTTGAATTTACAAACAAAATAATTGAAAATATTAATAATTAAATTTTGTTGTATGTTTTACCTCTTCAGGTGGAGTCACTACATAGGGGGGATTGAACACCAGAAGATCAACTTTTTCCTTCAATCTTGGTAGCAAGCCTTTGACCTAAATGTATTCAACAATAGTGAGAATTTTACATTAAACTCTGAATTAAATAATTGACACATCAATCTTTAAAAATAATCTTCCATGTTTTTGGGAAAATAATGTGTTAGGGCCTGCACTTGTAGAGAGAAACGAAGTTAAGTATTTTTACGTTTTCATTCAGAAAAATAATATAGGCTATTAAGTAAAAATAAGGAAATTAAACTATCAGAATGAATATTAAAAAGCCTGTATTCCTCAACAGCACATATATTTATATTCTGGGTTCACTTTTAGAAAATGAAATAAGAAAGCAAACTCTAATTCTGTATAATCTGTATAGACTTGGATGTAAGTTTACAACTATATTTGCTAACATTTTCACAATTTTTCCCATATCTGTACAGATACCTACCATGATTTACAGGATAATGTTCTATAGTTTCTTCTATCTCTGGTGTTTCACCATTCTATCAAAAACACTTACTTAACACTAATTATGGAAACATTAAAGAAATTTTTAGGCCAGGCATGGTGGCTCATGCCTGTTATCCCAGCACTTTGGGAGGCCGAGGCAGGCGGATCACCTGAGGTCAGGAGTTCGAGACCAGCCTGGCCAACCCATGGACAACATGATGAAACGCAGTCTGTACTAAAAATACAAAAAACTAGCCAGGCGCAGTGGTGGGTGCCTGTAATCCCAGCTCGGGAGGCTGAGGCAGGATAATTGCTTGAATCCAGGAGGCGGAGTTTGCAGTGAGCCAAGACTGTGCCACTACACTCCAGCCTGGGCGACAGAGTGAGACTCTGTCTCAAAAAAAAAAAAAAGAAGAAAAAAAGAGAAAGAAAAAAAGAAAGAAATTTTTAAAATACAAAAAAAAAATCACCACATTGATCTCATGCAACTTACCGGAGTACCTTTTTGATACCCTAGCTTTTATTAGCAGTAACAACTTCTAATAATATAAAATAATTTCTTATCTCTTTGACTTAATTCCTTCTAAGCTACAAAATCATTTACAAATTAAAAAAAAAAAAGCAAACAGGAAAGTTACCTACACTCATCAGTGTAAGAAAAGTGTAGGTTAAGGAGCACAGAATTATTTTGTATTTCATATGTCTACCTGGTGCATGCTATTATTATTTTTGCCTATAAAAAGGTATTTCACATACATAAATTAAAAACCCACAAATTTAAAACTGCCACTTGAAAATGTGTGCTGTTAACTTCTTAAAACAATGGTTGTGCAGTTGTCATTTGTTGTTTTTACCTTCTGAGGACCCACTGCCCCTTTCTTCTGATTTAACTTCCTTGACTTTTGTTAGGGAAGCTCTACCTCCCATCATTCTCTAAGTGGCCTGAGTAGGGTTTATGCCAACTCAGCTCCTGGGATGGGACTAGGAGCCAAGTTGAAGCCAATCATCTCCATATTCAAATCTCCTCTGACCACAGCAAAAGGTTGACAGATAGGCACATAACCCAAGTTGATCCAGATAATACTCATTCTGGGGCCTCTTCTACAGTAACTGAATAGAAAGGGCCTCTTTCCTCGGGAAGGTGTTGAGAAATAAGATACAGATATGCAAACATCCTGTTACCATGAAGGGAAAGACTGCCTAGGAATAGAGCCACCAGAGAGAAGTTCAGAGATAAGAAAAAGACGTCTATAACATTCTTAGAGTTCCTGGAAGTAGCTGTGCTGAAGCCATCAAATTTTTGTTTTGTTTTGTTTTTTTTGAGACAGGGCCTTGTTCTGTTCCCCAGGCTGGAGTGCAGTGGCACGATCATGGCTCAAGGCAGCCTCAACCTCCCAGGGTCAAGCGATCCTCCCACCTCAGCCTCCCAAGTAGCTGGCACCACAGGTGTGCACAACCACATCCAGCTTTTTTTTTTTAATTTTTATTTTTTGTAGAGACGAAGTCTCACTATATCGTACAAGCTGGTCTCGAACTCCTGGGCTCAAGCAATCATCCTGCCTTGGCATCCCAGAGTACTGGGACTAAAGGTGTGAGCCTTTGCACATACTAATTTTAGTCTTTGCACACACTAACTTTAGCCTTTGCACTAACTAACTGGACTAACTTTTTAAATTTAAGCCAGTTTGAACAGGGTTCACTATAACTTCTGACTGAAAGCGGTCTGATCTATATAAGTTAATATAAATTCCTTTTGAATTGTGGAAAAGATGGATTACATCAACGAAGAATTTACTTTGTATAGGGTATACTGCTTAGTGGGTCAAAAGTCAATTACTTACCAAAGTTTCTTTGACCTAAAACATCTTAACCTTATTTGAAAAGAAAATTATTATTGGACAAAGATTAGCTTACCAAATCTGTAATAACTGGTTGAACGTGAACTTTGTTACAGCGTGCTGTCTCTAGGGTACAAGCTGCTGCCTCAGGGTTGATATCAGTGCACCTATAAACAGAAATGGAAGGAAACTATCCTATGTCTATAAGGCAAATCTGTTTCTGAGTAATTTCAAGGAATGTTCCATTAATTCTACACAGAACAGATTTAGAAAAAAAAATTAGAATGTATTCAATAATGGCAAATAAGAAGAAAACAAGGATTTGTTCTACTGATGAAAAAGACTGTTATATTGATACAATGTCCAAGAGTAGAATACACATACATGCACACACACCTGAAGGAATTTATGAAATTATGATACATCCAACGAAGGAGTACTATGCAGCCACCAAAAATGAAATTTAAAGGCAATTTTTGATAGGAAAATGTTTATGAGACAAAATTAAATTAAAAACACAGGAAATGGGCCAGGCGCGGTGGTTCATGCCTGTAATCCCAGCACTTTGGGAGGCCGAGGCAGGTGGATCACCAGGTCAGGAAATCGAGACCATCCTGCCTAACATGGTGAAACCCCATCTCTACTAAAAGTACAAAAAAAAAATTAGCTGGGCATGGTGGCAGGTGCCTGTAATCCCAGCTACTCAGGAGGCTGAGGCAGGAGAATGGCAAGAACCCAGGAGGCCGAGGTTGCAGTGAGCCAAGATCACGCCACTGCACTCCATGCTGGGTGACAGAGCGAGACTTTGTCTCAAAAAAAAACACAGGAAATGGAAAAAAAAAAAAAAAACAGAAGGAAACTCAGTTGGACCACGTATGGTAAAATTTATAGGTGATATTAATTTTCTTCTTTATACTTTTCTATATTCTCCAATTTTCTATAAATTTAAGCAACTTTAAATTTCTTATATCAAATTATTTACCTAAGAAATAAATCAAATTTAGAGACGATCTAAAATTATGCTGCTTCTACAATTATGCAGTATGATGGAGCAGTTTGAACATGAATAATTTTTAGGGAAGCATAGTTTGTAATCTGAGTTTTTGCTATGCTTAAATACTATAAGATACATACTGTCTATTTAAAAATTATTTCATTAGAGTTATCATGGTTAACCTGTCAGTGGAAGATCTAGATGAATATGATATACTTACATGTACAAAGCCTGAGGACCTATCATAGAGGCTAGGAATGCAGATACTACACCAGACCCTGCCCCTACTTCTAGGCATATTTCCACTCTAAAAAAAAACAAAATAAATATTAGTACAGTAGAATCAAAATACTTTTCACAGAAAACTCTCGTGCTAGCTTTATTTCTAGCACGTATATTTCTCTAGCATCATCACTAACCTGCAAATATATGAAAATAGAAATTTGTAATTTCTGACAACTACTTCATACTTAATACTGCATAACTCAAAATTACTAATATTTTGGGTATGTAATATAAGTCTACAAAAGTTATATATTACCAAACATGGCTTTCAGTTAATTTCGACAAACCATTACATTAAAAAGTATGGGCCGGGCGCAGTGGCTCAAGTCTGTAATCCCAGCACTTTGGGAGGCCGAGGCGGGTGGATCACGAGGTCAGGAGATCGAGACCATCCTGGCTAACATGGTGAAACCCCGTCTCTACTAAAAATACAAAAAACTAGCCGGGCGAGGTGGCGGGCGCCTGTAGTCCCAGCTACTCGGAGGCTGAGGCAGGAGAATGGCGTGAACCTGGGAGGCGGAGCTTGCAGTGAGCCGAGATCGCGCCACTGCACTCCAGCCTGGGTGACACAGCGCGAGACTCCGTCTCAAAAAAAAAAAAAAAAAAAGTATGGAAAAACATTAATCCAGGGTTGGAAATCTTAATGTGAAAGATACCATTCCTTCGCACAAGGAGCTCCTAGCTTAGTATTTCCTAAAATGATAAGGTTTGTATTATTACTAAACTTATTTTTGATAAAAGGTTCCTCTATCATTTTTAACACCTAACATTCATAGAGCCATCAGTATATCCTAGAGAATTAAAAGGTCCCCCAGTAATAGAGCAGGACAAAAATTCCTTTTCTGTACAGCTATAAGCTAATTCAGATAATAGTATCTGATCTTCTAATGTTAGCCATCCGAGAATGCTGTTAACTATTAAAATCTTCATTCTACCGTACTTTATCTTTCCATTAAATTTATTTTCTTGGCCGGGCGCGGTGGCTCAAGCCTGTAATCCCAGCACTTTGGGAGGCCGAGACGGGCGGATCACGAGGTCAGGAGATCGAGACCATCCTGGCTAACACGGTGAAACCCCGTCTCTACTAAAAAATAAAAATAAAAAATTAGCCGGGCGAGGTGGCAGGCGCCTGTAGTCCCAGCTACTCGGGAGGCTGAGGCAGGAGAATGGCGGGAACCCGGGAGGCGGAGCTTGCAGTGAGCTGAGATCCGGCCACTGCACTCCAGCCCGGGCGACAGAGCCAGACTCCATCTCAAAAAAAAAAAAAAAATTTATTTTCTTGCCTATAATCTTGGAAGTTCTTTTTTAGATCCGTGCTCTTGCTCTGTCACCTAGGCTATAGTGCAGTGGTGCCACCATAGCTCACCGCAGCCTTTAACTCCTGGGCTCAAGTGATCTCCCGCCTCAGCCTCCCAAGTAGTTAGGACTACAGTAATAAACCACAGTGCCAGGCCTCTATAATGTTACACATGCATCAAAAGCATAAATTATCCCTATCACAAAGATCAGCTTGATGGCATTTAGGGAAATTTCTAGCACTAAACTCCCAAAACAACTACCCAGTGACAAGCTCCAGAGGTTTTAAACTTTTGGAACCAGTCTACACATCTGACAAGTCTTTATTAGGTGGTAGTAAGGTCTGTGAATCTCACCAGGTGGCTTCTCTTTGAAAATAACTATCACGGTCTCATAAATAATTAGAATTCCAAACTAGAAATAACCCAAGACTTTATAACAAAATCAGCTCCTTTTACAGCATACTTTGCAGTGCAATTTGTGCTTGTAAATCTTTCTGGGCTATCTTGAGAAAAGACAAGTTATAAAACAGTACTGTTCCACTCTATACTCCAGTAAATCCAAAAGTTCCATCATCTACAATGAAAGACTAGTTTAATAAGAGCTGGGGCATTTTATACGTGGAGAAATATGACCAAGATTAAGAGGGATAAATAAATACAATATAGATCTTTGAAATTTGACAGCTGTTTGTTCCATCCTGAGAAAACCCAGTTCACCTCATTTTCAAACAAATCTAACAACACAAATTCCTTACATTTAAAAATCACAATGTCAGTATTCATTTTTTCTGCTATTAATTTAAAATTGATGGCGATCACTTCAACAAATCCATTTAAATAAAGTGCTAGGGTAGACTATTGTCTGCTAGCTGGATGTAACTTTCTATCTTGTAACAATTAAATGAAAAATTCAGTTCCTCAGTAGCACTAGCCACATTTCAAGTGCTCTGTAGCCACAAGTGAGGACTGGCTGGTGCTAGAGTATGCTATCCAGTGGGTTTAAAAATATTTCCCCCCTCCAGTAACACAACTTTCTTTCATGTTTGTTAAGGGTGCTATGTGCTGAGTAAACCAAATAATACCACGCAATTTTAATATTTAATACTTTAAAAATTAATAATCAACGTTTCCGGAATATTTTGTTTCCAAACGAGTTACACTATCGCATCTCTCAGGGACATGTGTTCTTCAGATTAACAGGTGACAGGAAAAGAGACGCCTTTGCATGGTAAGCAGTCAGGGAGCTCATGAGACAGAGCAGCCCCTGGCAAAGGAGATGTGTCCCCGGCACACTCATTACTTATAAGTACAGGAAAATTCTCAATTACGGCGTCCTGGCTGTCAATCATCTGCAAGTGGACCCCGCCTCCTCCGGCTCAGGGCGGTGATAGCCACCGTCCCGGCCCTCCGCCACTGCACTTCTTCAGAACGCCTCAGCCCTTTCCCGTCAGAGCCCCTCCCCTCCTCGCACCCCGCCAGCTCGGCAGCTGCTGCCTCGAGCGCGTCCAGAAGCAGAAACGTGTCCTCCGCGGGCTCGTACACGTCGCTGAAGGCGCCGCGGCCCACGTGCCCGTGGAACGGCGTAGGGAAGCGCCGGCTCGCCATAGTCCTTCACTGCGTTCTGCGCGCCTGCGCAGGGCGCGCGCATGCGCATCCCCTCAAGCGCCGGTCTGGGAGTAGGGCTGGAGTTCCGGGCGACCGGAGTGTTCTTCGGTCTTATATCTAAATTTGTCTGGGGACCTCCTTGAAATTTCTAAGTAGGCAGTTGTATAATCCGTGACTATTGACATTTACTTTCTCCTTTGGAACATTTAAATTTTATTCTGTTAACTAGAACCTGATAGTGGGCATTCTGAGTTGTTTTTGACTAAGGTAAATGTTCTTCATTCTACTAATATTTAGAAATTCTGTTTTACTCCTAGTTTGCAAAGATTTGAAAAAAATACATAATAAATTTTACTATTTTTTAGTCAGCTGAACTTTAAGCTTTACGCTATAAAGATGAAGACTTTTCTCGTTTGATTTTTTTTTACTGTACTTTATAAATTGCTTTCCTGATGAATCATGAATGCACTGTTTTTATAAACCTTAAGCAAGATGATGCGGTTTAATACACTGCTGAATTTGGGGGGCTAATAATCTGGCTCTGTTTTTTACCAAGATTACGCTACCCTCATTGTATGAGTTAGGACACTGTTTCTGGAACATTAGGTAGAAAACCTTAAAACTGGCTGGGCTTGGTGCCTTTTTGAGTAGATGGATCTTTGATGTTTTGGAACATTTATAAGTTGTTAGACTGTTCAAGTACTTACATTCTTTTTGAGTCGATTTCTGAAATTTGTTTCCCAACGAAACATTTTTACAGCTTTTTTTAAATTTGAAAAATAAAAATACAGAAAAGTATTTGAGTTACAGATTTTATTTTATTTCTTTTTTTTTTTTTTTTTTTGGAGACAGAGTCTCGCTGTATCCCCCAGGCTGGAGGGCAGTGGCGCGATCTAGGCTAAGTGCAACCTCTGCCTCCCAGGTTCAAGCGATTCTCCTGCCTCAGCCTCCGGAATAGATGGGATTACAGGCTCCTGCCGCCACCGCCTAATCTGTATTTTCAGTAGAGACGGATTTTCCCCATGTTGGCCAGGCTGGTTTCAAACTGCTGACCTCAGGTGATCCACCCGCTTCAGGCTCCCAAAGTGCTGGGATTACAGGTGTGAGCCCGTAACACACGTGGCTGGGTTACAAATTTAAAAACCCCAAGTTTTAAACCCAGAAATGACAGTATTTTCTCATGTTTCCTTAAAATATTTTTTACATACAAGAACTAAAATATTACAAATGAGATGGATGTTCTTTCTCTACTTACCTTCAGTTTAATTGTGTAACCTTCTCTCCAAGGCTCTTATGGATTTAGTGTATGTCCATCTAACCCACGTAAAAACACGGATCTTGCATTTATATGTTTATAAACATTCATATCTTTATAAGCAACATGTGGTGTGTTTTAAAATTTACATAACTGGTACTAGGTTGGACATGTTTTTCAAATTTCTTTTTCAGTCAACATATGAGATTTATGTTTTGATATATAAAGTTCGGTTACTCCTCTTAACTGCCATATAGAATTTTATTATATAAAAATATGAAATATATATATATAGAAAGAAAGAGAGCGAGAAAGAGAGAGAGATAGAGTTGTACTTGATCTCCTGGGTTCTAATGATCCTCCTGCCTCAGCCTCCTGAGTAGCTGGAACCATAGGCGCACGCCACCACTCCCAGCTTATTTTATTTTATTTATTTTTTGAGATGGAGTCTCGCTCTGTCACCGAGGCTGGAGTGCATTGGCGTGATCTTGGCTCACTGCAACCTCTGCCTCCGAATTCAAGCTAATCTCGTACCTCAGCCTCCCTAGTAACTCCCAGCTAATGTTTAATTTTTTTTTTTTTTTTTTTAGAAATGGAGGTCTCACCGCGTTTCCTAAGCTGTTCTCAAACTCCTGAGCTCAAGCAGTCCTCCAACCTAAGCCTCCCAAAATGCTAGGATTACAGACATGAGCCACTGTGCCTAAAGTATCTTTTATCTGGGTTGGATAAATACTGGTAAAGATTTTCTTCTTTTCAGGTTTTCACTATTATGAACAACGTGGTGATTAACTTTCTTTCTTTTTTTTTTTTTTTTTTTTTTGAGATGGAGTCTCGCTCTGTTGCCCAGGCTGGAGTGCAGTGGCATGATCTCAACTCATTGCAACCTCCACCTTCCAGATTCAAGGGATTCTCCTACCTTAGCCTCCCGAGTAACTGGGATTACAGGCACGCACTACCATGCCCTGCTAATTTTTGTATTTTTAGTAGAAATGGGGTTTGACCATGTTGGTCAGGCTGGTCTCGAACTCCTGACCTCAGGTGATCTGACAGCCTCGTCCTCCCAAAGTGCTGGGATTACAGGCATGAGCCACTGTGCTGGGCCATGATTAACTTTCTTATATATAGTTTCTCCTGATGTTGTACAAAAGTTTCCTGAGTGTCAACCTAGAAGTGGATGAGCTGGGTTTTAGTGTATGCAGATTTTTAGTATTTCTACAAACTCATTTTACTTATTTATACTCCTACCTCTTGATTGCAGATTTGATATTTAATATTATAAAACTTATTTTTGTTTATTTTAAATTGATCTCATAGCTGACTGATGTTGGGCACGTGTTCATTTGTTTCTTCCTTTGTAAATTACTCATTTTTGCTTATTTTACCTTAAGTTTTGCCTTTATTTTTTGTCAAAGTTGATACATAATATCATATACATAATATACATAATAGGGCAAACAGTTCTACAAAATTTATTATGAAAAAGCAGTATTTTCTAGCACTCAACATCCAATTTCTCATGTCTCATTCTTCAGAGGGGACCACCTTCAACTTTTAGCTGTGTCTTTTGCCATTCATTTCCATATCTCTGTATACTAAGCTTATAATAATACTTCATTTTCAAACGTTAAGCATTATCTATAGAATTTCTATGACTGGAAGAAAGAATAAT
Organism: Theropithecus gelada; assembly: GCF_003255815.1. Taxonomy (NCBI): domain Eukaryota; kingdom Metazoa; phylum Chordata; class Mammalia; order Primates; family Cercopithecidae; genus Theropithecus; species Theropithecus gelada. The sequence goes on along the minus strand of NC_037670.1, from coordinate 34,054,956 downwards.
TCTCTTGTATCCAGTAGACCAGTATGTTGCAAGTCTCCTCTCCCTTTCTTCACAATGTGATACCATGGTTTTCTAAAAAATTTCTCAGCTGGGCGCGGTGGCTCACACCTGTAATCCCAGCACTTTGGGAGGCAAAGGCAGGCTGATCACAAGGTCAGGAGATTGAGACCATCCTGGCTAACACGGTGAAACCGCGTCTTTACTAAAAATACAAAAAAAAAATAGCCTGGCGTGGTGGTCGGCGCCTGTAGTCCCAGCTACTCAGGAGGCTGAGGCAGGAGAATGGCGGGAACCCGGGAGGCGGAGCTTGCAGTGAGTCGAGGTCGCGCCACTGCACTCCAGCCTGGGCTGCAGAGTGAGACTCTGTCTCAAAAAAAAAAAAAGAAACAAAGAAAAAAAGAAAAAAAAAAATTTCTCAGCCGGGCATGGTGGCTCACACCTGTAATCCCAGCACATTTGGAGTCCAAGGAGGATGGATCACTTAAGGTCAGAAATTAAAGACCTGTCTGGCCAACATGTTGAAACCCCGTCTCACTAAAAATACAAAAATTAGTCTGGTGTGGTGGTGGGTACCTGTAATCCCAGCTACTCAGGAGGCTGAGGCATGATAATTGCTTGAACCCAGGAGGTGGAGGTTGCAGTGAGTCAAGTTCACACCACTGCACTCCAGCCTGGATGACAGAGTGAGGAAAAAAAAAAAAAATTGTATTATTTTTAAAACATTATTTTGCCTATATAAATGCTACTGAAATCTGACCCGCATGTGTTACACCAGTTACGTTTGCTTTCTTGCACAACTTTTTGCATTTCCTTGAAGTTAATAATTATTAGTTTCTTGGGATGCCATAACAAATTATCACAAACTGGGTAAACAAATAAAGACATTTATTCCTGGTCCTATAGATTAGAAATCTGAAGTCAAGGTGTTGGCCTGACCGTGCCCCTTGATGAAGAGAAGAATCCTTCCTTTCGTCTTCCAGCTTCTGGTGGTTGCCAGCAATCCTGGCCGCCTTTGGCTTGTGGCAGCGGAGCTCCCATCTCTGCCTTTATCTTTCTTTGGCCTTCCCCCCTGTGTCTTTGTGTCTCCAAGACTCTCTCTCCTTGTAAGGATCTCTCTCTTCTTGGTATCCTTACAAGCATTAGGGTGCAGTTAGGAGGCATCCTAATCCAACAGCATCTCAACTTGATTACATCTGCAAAGACCCTACTATATTTAAGATCACATTCACAGTTTTGAGGGTGGTGGTGGTGGTGGTGGTGGTAGAGAAGGTGGTTAGGACTTCAAAATGTCTCTTCAGGAAATACAACTCAACCCACAATAATCTAGTAATAGCTACTTTTTCATTTGCTTAGTTTTCTAATATATCGCAAAGCAGCCTCAAAGTCTCTTCCAATTGTTACCACCCCCTCTCCACCAATACATTTAAAGACATTGAGCGTTCTGATTATTTCTATCCAATTTACTTAGGCACCAAAACATGTCTCTGGTGTTTATTTCTTGGATTTACTTATTCTTTGCTGTTTTACCTTCAGGCTGGCTCTCCTTGTGGTAGCAAGATGGCTGCATCTTCATATCCTCACACCACCGAATTCAATGGAAGAGTCTTACCATTGCTTGCAACAAGTCCTGCCATTTACTCTTTCTTACTGGCCCCAAATGAGTCATGTGCTCATGTGTGGATCAATCCTGTGGCTAAGGAGATGAAATGATTCGCCCCACTCAGGGCTGAGACTGAGGTCTCACTTTAGCTGCATCGCCAGAATGGTGTTTCCAAGCAAAACTGTGTTACTGGTGTGGATGCCAGGCAATAAACACACAATTTCTGCTGCATGGAAATTTCTCATGTAAGTATTGGTAATTATTTTCCTCCAGTGTGTTACTATCTTTTGGTTATAGTTACAGTATTTTCCACCAGATATTAACAGTTTTTCAGATATTAACAGTTTTTCAGATATTAACCTTTTTTGGTGGAAATATTTATTCAATCTACTTTATTTTGTTTGTTTCTCATTCTTGTATTGTTCTTAGAAATATCTTTCCTACTCTCTGCCATTGAAAAGAAAGTTTATTTTCTGGTTTCTGGTTTCAAAGTATAGACTTTAGTAATTGGGTTTACCTTATTACTTAGGTTTTTAGGTCTTCTAGAATCCTGTTTATTTTTGTATCTATTTGATCTTTATGGCCTGAATAAGGTGAATTAACTTTTTATAATAATTATAATAAAAGTCTTTTCATACTAGAGAGTTTGTCTACTTATATTTCTTGATAGATTTTGGTTTTTTTAATTTCAATGCTATGCCAGTTGGAGTGATTGATACATGTTGACTGAAGATTATGCCTACTATGAAGTATCTGCCTTTGTGTTTGTATTGTGTATTCAGTTTGCCTGAAATTAATTTGCTTGAAATTAAGGATACAATCTTGCCTTCTTTTTGTTTCCATTTTCCTAATCTGCCTTTGTCTTTTTTTCACTGTCAGTCACACTTAAACTTTGAAACACACACACATTTTTCTTAGTGTTGCCATTGGTCAGCATCACATCTTCTCCTAATAAAGATAAAAATTCTGGCATGTTTTTATTTCTCTTTTTTTCCCAATGTCCCCTAACCCCCCCTTCCAGGTTGAGTTCATCTGAAAATTTTGGAGATGCTTATTAATTTTTGAAAACAACTAACTATATTAATTTAACTACGTATGTTATTGTATTTTTTTATTTTTTTAGAGATGGGGTCTTGCTATGTTGCCTAGGCTGGTCTCGAAGTCTTTGCCTCAACTGATTCTCCCCTCTCAGCCTCCCAAGTCTCCTGAATTATGGGCATGAGCCAATGCACCTGGCTTTTTAAAAATATATACATATTTTAATAGTTCTCTGATCCACAGTTTTATAGTATGTCATATTTTTTCTTATGACTTATATTGGTTTGGAATACATACTCTGCTAATTGTTTCTGAGAGTAATATCCCAAATGTCTTTATTTAAGTCCTCAACCTAAAAAACAGTTTTTGTGTATTAAGGATTCTAGGTTGAAAATAATATTCCCTCAGAACTTTGAAGGTAATTCTCCAGTGTCTTCCTAACATTCAGTGTTGCTATTGATGAGAAGACAAGATAGTTCCCTTGACCCCCTTTGTGGGCAGGAACTGGAATGGCTTGTTTCATTCAGCATGCTGCTGGCCACTCCTTGCAAGAGGGAGCATGCAAGCAAGCGGGTGTGGGAACCAGAGGGAGTGAACACTGGAACTGGCCGGTGACTCCTCTGTGGCAAGAGTAGGCTCTGTGCAGGCCCTGCAGCAGCATCCAAGCCCCTGCCTTTTTGGCACCCGGGTTCTTGTCTAAGAATCAGGTCACATGAACAGATTGAAGGGTAGTGTATGTGGAGGATTTTATTGGACGATGGAAATGGCTCTCGGATAGGGGGCGGGATGGGAAATTGGAAAGAGAATGACTGGGAAGAAGGTGATCTTTCCCTGAAGCTGCACTGTCTGAAGTTTGTGGCATCTAGCTGTAGATCTTTCCCTGAAGCCACACTGTCTGCAGTTAGCCACATCTATCTGTAGTCTCCGACACTCAGTTGCTTCTCTGTTCGCCACTCAGCCACTTGTATCCCTGCTACTCAGCTGCCTGTGTTGCTCTACCAACTAAAGGCTTTTATGGGCACAAGATAGGGGTGTGGCAGGCCAAAAAGGCAACACTTGGGCGTTTGAAAACGAGGTCAGCTGCTTTCACTTAGGGCCATGTTCCAGGCTTAAGGGCGAGGTTTAGCCAGGAGCCCAGCCCTTCCGTATCAATGAGATATCATGCCAATTCAGTCTTATTCCTTTGTAGATAATTTATCTTTTTTTTTTTTTTTTTTAACCCTGGAAGTGTTTATTTTTGGTCTTCTGAAAGTCTCATAGTAGATGTATATGTATATGTGTGATGCTTAATTTTATGTGTCACCTTGATTGGGCCACATCACTTAGACATGTGGTCAGACACTCTGGATATTTTAGTGAGGGTGTTTTTACATGAGATTAACATTTACATTCGTGAGCTTTAAAGCACTCTATAATGTGAGAGGGCCTCATCCAATCACTTTGAGGCCTAGGAAGAGCAAAAGAATGACCTTGATCTCCTGACCTCGGGAATTCTGCAGCAGATGGCCTTTGGGTTTGAACTGCAACATTGGCTTTTCCTGGGCCCCCATCCTGCAGGCCCACCCTGAAGATCTTGAGACCTGTCAGCCTCCGTAATCACCTTAGCCAGTTCCTTAAAATAAATCTCTTTCTGTGTATACACACATCCTGTTGGTTCTGTTTTTCTGGAGAACGCTAATATAACACGTATATGCATACATGTATTTTTTTGTTTCATCTTATCCAACAGTTGGTGGGCCTGTTTCATCTGATCACTCTCTTTTATTGATGGAAAATCTACTTTGATACTTTTATTTGATTTTCCCTTCCCTCCATTCTCTGTTCTTGTCTCTTAGAAATCCGATTAGACAGAAGGACAAATACCTAGATGTCTTCTGTTTTCGTTCTTTCTGTCTATCTTAGATGGATGGGCTACCCAGAAACAGACTCTCAGGTGGAGATTCGCATGCAGCCAGTGGAGAGAGAAGCAGGGCAGGGTAGAGGGAGAAGTTGAGCTGAGATCTAATTGCAACAACGACCTCGCCTAACCCTGCTGGGAGCCTTGGGCTTGGGCTGACACTTCAGATTGTTCTAAATCCAAGTGAAGTCTCTTGTGTACTTTTGGGAGGGGATATTACCTGGGCAAAGAAGCTTTCTTTCCTGAGGAGAATACCTAGAGAGGGAGTTAGCTGTGACCTGTCAACAGCCAATATATGGTAGAGTGAGTGCCTTGGTCCCTACAGGGGGATCTGGGTAGCACACCACTGCACCCACTACCCTCTCTTTCATTTTGAGGGAAATTCAGGCTTCTAGCTAGCATGTCATCTCATCAACTGAGTATACTCTACTTTGTGGGTTATTTATTGGGATTTTTATTTGGTAAGTACATTTTTTTTCTAATATTTTTAAAAAAATAGGCTGGGCACAGTGGCCCACACCTGTAATCCCAGCACTTTGGGAGGCCGAGGTGGGCAGATCATGAGGTCAGGAGATTGAGACCAACCTAGCTAACACGATGAAACCCCATCTCTGCTAAAACTACAAAAAATTAGCCGGGCGTGGTGGCACATGCCTGTAGTCCCAGCAACTGGGGAGGCTGAGGCAGGAGAATCACTTGAACACAGAAGGCAAAGGTTGCAGTGAGCCAAGATCGCACCACTGCACTCCAGCCTGGGTGACAGAGCGAGACTCGGTCTCAAAAAATCATCATCATCATCATCATCATCTTGTTTCATGGATGCAATATCTATTCTCATATCTCTAAGTTTTTATAAATTTTCAAAGTTTTCATTTGTCTGCTGCATAAATTCTAATGTGTTAAGTGATTTCCTTTGTTCATTAAGTTGTATACCTCTCTTTCATGGTGTTTGTCCACTTCAGATGTTTAACTCCTGGCTGCATGTTCATCTTCGTCATTGAGGCTGTGTTGGCCTGAATATGAAGGTGGTATGCATACCACAGTCAGCTTCCAGTGATTTCAGACAAGGGGGCATTGTGCTGCCATGTAAGACATACCAGCAACTTCTCTTAGAGAAGGAGAGTTTCTGTTCCTCCTAAGCATGGCTCTGACCCAACACTCATAACCAATTCTTCCGTTCTGTCTTTGTTCTCCACTCAAAGAGGGGAGTTCGGGCAGCCTACCTACCGCTGTAATGTTGATGGAGACAGTCACCCTGGTGGTTACTCCAGGACTACCTCGAGACCCTGGTGTCCACAGGCCTTGACACTTGGAGTTCTCCTGGAATCACTCCTCGCTTTCCTCTGATAGTCATATCCTTTCTGCTCTTTTTTCAGGATGGGTGGGAGCCTATGTAACCTCACTCAGTATCTTTTCTACCCTCCTTCTACGTATGCCTGCCGAAATTACTGAGGCTGGAAAACTACATTTTTGACATGCCCTTGAAGCTCTGCTTTTAGATGGGATTTAGGGTCCCACCTATCCTTTACAGCCACATGGGTTTTGGAAGGCAGAGGCGGAACACTGCGGGCAGAGGCTGACTTCTTTTGCCTCCACTATTTCTGCCGACAGAGTTGGTTTTTCTGAAAGAGCTGTGGTGTTGAGACTCCTCAGTGCTGGGTCTCTGGCTTCATGAGTGTTGAGAGGCGGGGCATACTGCTTTGAAAACTCCCAGTTAAACTGGGGTTCTGGTACCAGAGTGGCTAGCAACCCTGCTCTAACCAGAAATGGAGGGAGCCAGATGTGGTGTTTACAGTGTGCCTTTCTCAGGATAATTCTTTACCGGGCAAATAGCCTAATGCCTGGCTGTCTGACCCTTGACCAGGGAATCCCTTACAGAGGACGCTTGTTTGTATTGGCAGATGCCCTGGTGGCTCATGTCTGACCCATGTCCAGTTTACACCTGCCTGGCCATGGCTCTGGCACTGGGAGCCTGACCTTACGTTCTCCCCTGCATTCCAGAAATATCCCAGCCCAGGGCAGCTCCTACTTCTTCAGATGGAAGGCACAAATTCATCTTTTTTTTTTTTTTTTTTTTTTTTTTTGAGATAGAGCCTCTCTTTGTCACCCAGGCTGGAGTGCAGTGGCATGATCTCGGCTCACTGCAACCTCCACCTCCCAGGTTCAAGTGATTCTCGTGTCTCAGTCTCCCAACTAGCACCCACCACCAGGCCCGGCTAATTTTTGCATTTTTGGTAGAGATGGGGTTTCACCATGTTGGCCAGGCTGCTTTCGAACTCTTGACCTGAAGTGATCCACTCACCTCCCAAAGTGCTGGGATTATAGGCGTGAGCTGCCATGCCCAGCCCTGGAATGCACAAGTTTAATACACCACCACAATAAGAAACAAGTTCAAAGATTTTTACATAGAAAACCTGGGCAAGGAGGGTGTAGTGAGTCACGAGGGTTCTTCCATCCCTGGGTCATGCGAGGCCAGAATGAAGAGTCAGGCAAAAGAGAGAAGCATGTGGTTATCAGCCATATACATAAGGAAATGGGGTATGGGCCACTTTAAGTTCACAAACTGATGTCTGAACGGTCCATTTAAAGGAAACAATGGGAGAACAGGGGCCTGGTCAGCTAGGTGGGAGGGATGTCTCTAAGTTATTGTCACTGGCCACTGGCTGAGCCATTCAGCTGTGTTGTAGAACTGAAAACTGTGTCAAGGGTGACCGAGCTCTGTTTCTGGTATGAGAAATTTAAATTTGTATTCAAAAGGAAATCTGAGGCAAGATCCAATTAGGAGAATTCCGTGCATGCAGCTCCTTCATTTTGCAGCTGTGGATGGCGGGTGGTGTAAGTGGCTTTGGTCTGGAGCTTGTAGTGCAGCAGCTGATTCCTGATTCCACAGTTTCCTGACTGTGGCAGGGCCAGAAGCTCAGTTCTGCAGCGTGGCTTTAGGAGATGTTCTTGAAAGTATAGCCCAAAGTAGGTCTTCTTTAGACCTCTCAGTGATTGTGAGACCCTTTGGCTTTGCTGTAATATAGCGGCCCCCAACCTTTTTGGCATCAGGGACTGGTTTGTGGAAGACAGTTTTTCCACAGACCGTGGGGAAGGGGGTTGATTTTGTGATGATTCAAGCCCATTACATTTATTTAATTAATTTTACTTATTTATTTATTTATTATTTATTTTTGAGATGGAGTCTCACTTTGTCATCCAGGCTGGAGTGCAGTGGCGTGATCTCAGCTCACTGCAACATCTGCCTCCCAGTTCAAGCGATTCTCCTGCCTCAGCCTCCCTAGTAGCTGAGACTACAGGCACGCACCACCATGCCTGGCAAATTTTTGTGTTTTTAGTAGAGGTGGGATTTCACTATGTTGGCCGGGCTGGTCTCGAACTCCTGACCTCAAGTGATCCACCTGCCTCGGCCTCCCAAAGTGCTGGGATTACAGGTGTGAGCCACCGCGCCCAGCCACATTACATTCATTGTGCACCTCATTTATTACATTGTAATATATAATGAAATAATTATACCCTCACCATAATGTAGAATCAGGGGGAGCCCAGAGCTTGTTTTCCTGCAACTAGAGGATCCCATTAGGGAGTGATTTGAGTGACAGATCATCAGGCATGAGTTTCTCATAAGGAGTGCACACCCTAGATCCCTCACCTGTGCAGTTCACAATGGGGTTTGCGCTTCTGTGAGAATCTAATGCCGCCGCTGATCTGACAGGAGGTACCAGTCCATGGCCTTGGAGTTGGGGAACCTCTGCTGTAATAAATTCCCTTTAGAATAAACTAACTAGCGTAGATTCTATTGTATGCAATGGAACCCTCTCTGGTACATGTGGATTCCCTGCATTTTCTAGTATGTTACAGTCATGACTTCTTATTGAAGAGATGTTTCAAATGAATTATTTTGAGGTCATTTGGTTCCATGCTTGCTTGTGGTTTTTGGTGCTATGATGGTAGGAGCATGTGCTCAGTCAGTCATTTTACTTTCATCTTTCTAGTGAGACTTAATGTTTCTTAGAGGTAATAGAGTCTAATAACATAATAACATAACATAATAAGGGATATTTCTGCTTTTAAGAAGGCTTTGGTCCAAGCCTCTTTCAGTGTGAGAGAGAATATCCCTCCTTTTTTGTCTAGTAAGAAACATTTAGAACCTGCTTTGCATTTTAATAGAAACTATGAGTTGCAGCTCTCTTCACGATATTCAGGGTTAGTACCGACCTTGACTAGATTCCACGTCTTTCTTAGATATATCAGGATTCTGTAGGGAGTCCAGTTAATTTCAAGTTGGTTTGTGTTGTTAACATAAATAACAAACAGAAAGTTTCTAGGCTCTCTAAAAGAAAACAATACTTATTTGGGAATAGAGCATTGCTACGTGAATTTGCATACCACAGTAAACTGTATGTATTCAGGGAGAGAAAGAAAGAATAAAAGTTTTTAAAGTAAAAATGAGGAGGATTATGTAAATGTTTTGAAATGATTATCCTTAGCTACGAAAATCAATAACAAATGTAGCACCAGTCTAAGGTTGTACAGTGAGAAGATACAGTTTATTGAAAGCTACTTCATTATAGAGTAGGGCATCCTCAGAAAGCAAGCAGAGGAATGCACTGTCTTTAAGTTATTCTTATGTAGGGGTCTTGTCTATGTAAAGGCCAAACTAAGCTGTGCCTACATGTGGGTGAGCAGACAGCATGACAAAATTTATTATACTGTTGATTTAAGGAAAATGATTCTTGACATTTTAGTGTGTAAGTAAAGCATAACTATAATTATTTTGAAACCATATATTGTTATGAGTATTGGGACATCTAGACTTTCTGCTGTCGTAGGAGTGCATCCTTGTAGGTTTTCCTCAACTGTAAACATCTTATGACCATGGGTCATGGCTGGCAAGGAATGTGCCTGGTTAGTCTCAAAATAAAGTGGAACTTAAATTGGTGTCATCCTGGCTTTCCTGGGCTCCTGCTTCCCTAACAACCTTACTGACTTACCAAACACTATGTATTGTATCTTCTACCTAACTATATTTTTGTGCCCATTAGTCAACCTCTCTTTATGCCCTCTTCCCCCATCCTTCTCAGTCTCTGGTAACCATTCTTCTCCTCTCTACCTCCATGAGATCCACTTTTTTAGCTCCCACATATGAATGAGAACATGCAATATGTGTCTTTCTGTGCCTGGCTTATTTCACATAACATAGTGACCCCCAGTTCTGCCCATGTTGCTGCAAATGACAGGATTTCATTCTTTTTTGTGGCTGAATAATATTCTATTGTGTATATATACCACAGTTTCTTCATGCATTGATAGGTACTTAGGTTGATTCCATATTTTGGCTATTGTGAATAATGCTACAATAAACATATGAGCACAGATATTTCTTTGATATGTTGGTTTTTTTGGTACATACCCAGTAGTGGGATTGCTGTCTTTTATGGTAGCTCTATTTTTAGTTTTCTGAGGAACCTCTAAACTGTTCTCCATAGTGACTGTACTAATTTACATTCCCACCAACAGTGTATGAGGGTTCCCCTTTCTCCACATCCTTGCCAGCACTCATTATTCTTTGTCTTTTTTTTCTCTTCTTTTCTTTTTTTTTTTTTTTTTTTTGAGATGGAGTCTCACTCTGTCACCCAGCCAGGAGTACAGTGGCACGACCTCGGCTCACTGCAACCTCCGCCTCCCAGGTTCAAGCGATTCTCCCACCTCAGCCTCCAGAGTAGATGGGATTACAGGTGCCCACCACTATGCCCAGCTAGTTTTTGTGTATTTAGTAGAGATGGGGTTTCATTATGTTAGCCATGCTGGTTTCAAACTCCTGACCTTAGGTGATCCACCCACCTCAGCCTCCCAAGGTGCTAGGATTACAGGCTTCAGCCACCACACCCGGCCTCTTTGTCTTTTTAATAAAAGCCATTTTAACTAGGGTGAGAGGATATCTCATTGTGGTTTTGATTTGCATTTTTTCCGTGATTAGTGATGTTGAGCATTTTATTTTATACCTGTTGGCCATTTGTTTGTCTTCTTTTGAAAAATATCTACTCAGATATTTTTCTCGTTTTTAATTGGATTATTTGTTTTTCTGCTGTCGAGTTGTTTGAGCTCCTCATATATTCTGGTAATTAATTCCTTGTCAGTTGGATAATTTGCAAATAATTTCTCCCAGTGGATGGGCTGTCTCTTCTCTTTGTTGATTGTCACTGCTGTGCAAAGGCTTTTTCACTTGATATAATCCTATTTGTCTATTTTTGCTTTTGTAGCCTGTGCTTTTGAGATCTTACTCAAGAACCTTTGCCCAGATTAATGTCCTGGAGCATTTCCCCATTGTTTTCTTCTAGTAGTTTCATAGTTTAAGGTTTTGGATTTAAGTCATTGATCCATTTTGATTTGCTTTTTCTATATGCTTAGAGATAGGGGTCTAGTTTCATTCTTCTGCATGGGGTTATCTAGTTTTTCAGCACCATTTGTTGAAGAGACTGTCTTTTTCCCAGTGTTTGTTCTTGGCACCTTTGTAAAAATGAGTTGGTTGTGAATACATGGATTTATTTCTGGGTTCTCTATTCTGTTGCATTGTTCTGTGTGTCCCTTCCTTCCTTCCTTCCTTCCTTCCTTCCTTCCTTCCTTCCTCTCTCTCTCTCTGTGTCTGTCTTTTTTTCTTTCTGACAGGATCACACCCTGTCACCCACACTAGAGTGCAGTGGCGTGATCATAGCTCACTGCAGCCTCTAACTCCTAGGCTCAAGCAGTCCTCCAGCCTCAGCCTCCTGAGCAGCTAGGGACAACTAGTGCACGCCACCATGCCCAGCTATTTTTTTTTTTTTCTTTTTTGTAGACATAGGGTCTCAGTATGTTGCTAAGGCTGGTCTCAAACTCCTGGCCTCAAGTGATCTTCCCACCTCAGCCTCCCAAAGTGCTGAGAACACAGTCGTGAGCCACTGCACCTAGCCTTATGTGTCTATTTTTCCCCAAGTACCATGCTACTTTGGTTACCATTGGTTTATAATGTGTTTTGAAGTCATGTAGTGTGATGCCTCCAGCTTTGTTCATTTTGATCAGGATTCCTTTGGCTATTCAGAGTCTTTTGTGGTTTCATGTAAATTTGGGGACTGTTTTTTCTATTTCTGTGAAGAATGTCATTGGTATTTTGATAGGAATTTCATTAAATCTGTAGATTGCTCTGGGTAGTATTGACATTTTGACAATATTAATTCTAATCCATGAGCATACAATATCTTTCCTTTTTATATATATATATGGAGTCTCACTCTGTCAGCCAGGCTAGAGTGCGATGGTGCAATCTCAGCTCACTGCAACCTCTGCCTCCCAGGTTCAAGCGTTTTGTCCTTTTTTTTTAGTACAGACACAGTTTCACCATGTTGACCAGGCTGGTCATGAACCCTTTCCATTTTTAAAATGTCCTCTTCAATTTCTTTCATCAGTGTGTTATAGCTTTTCTAAGATAGATCTTTCACTTATTTGGTTAAATGTATTCTAGGTATTTTGTAATTCATGTAGCTATTGTGAATGGGTTTGCCTTCTTGATTTCTTTTTCAGAGCATGTGCTGTTAGTGTATATAAATACTATTGATTTTTGTATGATTATTTTGTATCCTGCAACTTTACTTAGAATTCATTTTTCAGTTCCAACTAAATTCATTTATCAGTTCCAACATTTTTTTGTGGAGTCTTTAGGGTTTTCTAATTATACACTCGTGTTGTCTGTGAATAAGGATAATTTGACTTCTTCCTTTCTGATTTGGATGCCCTTAATTTATTTCTCTTTTCTAATTGTACTGGCTAGGAATTCCAGTACTTTGTTGAATAGGAATGGCGAGTGCGGACATCTTTGTCTTGTTCCAGTTTTGTGTTTTTTTTTTTTTAACTTTAAACAAATTTTTATTACACTAAGGTTGTCACATAATTGGATATTTCTCTACTGTGTACACAATTATTCTCACTCTCCACAGAAAGGCTGCTTAAATTCTCCTCTGGTGGTGGCAAGCCCTAAAATCCTGATTTTAACAGAATAGTATTAAAAATGCCTCAGTGATTTAAGTTGAAAGCAGTACATTGGTACATGGCTTTTGCACCCAGTATTAGGAATATACAAATGTCTTTTTATCCAAAAATACAAATAAATTATCTGTAGGCATAGACAATGACAGCAGTCAAACGTTATATATTTGTCACTTGAAACCAGTAACTGATCGTTATAGTGATTTCCTGAACATCAGCTAGCCTCTTCTTCAGTCATTTTCTCCAGCTTCTCTGAAGTTATTGGTAAGGAACACTGCCTTGGACTTCCTGCCATAGTTCATTAATTAAAGTAAAGCACTATTCTAATAATTAGAACTTGCCATCTCCCATAACACCTCCCATTCTACCCATTGCACCCATTACAGGGTGCTTCTCTTTTTTTAGGAATTTCTGTGACTACAACTTCTGCTGTAGTTAACAGAGAGGCCACCCCAGCAGCATCCAATAAAGCACTTCTCACAACCTTTGTTGGCTCAATAATTCCTTTTTCCACCATATTCACAAAATCTCTGACCATGGCATGATAACCAACTTCTGAGGAACTACATAATCTTCTCAACTATCAAAGATCCTTCAACACCTGCATTTTTAGCAACGGTCATTTCAGGAATTTTGAGTGTTCTCTTAATAATTTCTGTACCAATTTTTTGATCTTCATTAGCTGGAGTCAATGAGTCCAAGGCACCAATGCACAAAGTAGGGTACAACCCCCTCCCAGAACAATGCCTTCTTCCACAACAGCTCTTGTAGCATTAAGGGCATCTGTAACTCTGTCTTTCTTTTCATTCACTTCAACATCACTTGTCCCACTAACTGTCAGCACAGCTACTGTATCTGAAAGTTTTGCCAGCCGTTCAGTTTTTCCTTTTCTTATTCACTAGTTGTGACATCCAACTGCTCAATGATTCCTTGAATTTGTTTTTCAATTTGAGCCTTGTCACCTTTTCCTTTTAAGAACATAACATCATCTTTGATCACAGTGACCTCTCCAACTTCTCCTAAGTCATGAGGCTGAACATCTTCGAGATTTAAGGTCAACTCCTCTTCTTCAAACAGTGCACCACCAGTAGCAATAGTTATACCGTTAAGCTGGTTCTTTCTACTGTCACCAAACCTTGGAACTTTGATTGCTACAACCTGAAGACCAACTTTTAGCCTATTCAAAATGAGTGTACTTAGAGTTTCTCCATCAACATTTTCAGCAATTATGACCAAAGGCTTATGGTGAGCATGGGCAATTTCAAGAGCAGGTACAATGGGCTGGACACTAGAAATTTTCTTTTAACTCAATAGAACATAAGCATCCTGGAATTCACATTTCTGACCTTTTGGTGTATTAATAAAGTATGGAGAAATATATCCTCAAACTTTCATGCCTTCAATAATTTCTTTTTTCTTTTTTTTTTAGACGGAGTCTCACTCTGTCACCCACGTTGGAGTGCAGTGGCACAATCTCAGCTCACTGCAACCTCTGCCTCCTGGGTTCAAGCGATTCTCCTGCCTCAGCCTCCCAAGTAGCTGGGACTACAGGCGCATGCCACCACACCCAGCTAATTTTTTGTATTTTTAGTAGAGACGGGGTTTCACCGTGTTAGCCAGGGTGGTCTCAATCTCCTGACCTCGTGATCTGCCCGCCTCCGCCTCCCAAAATGCTGGGATTACAGGCGTGAGCCACTGCACCTGGCCTCGTGCCTTCAATAATTTCTAATTCATCGGTAGTGTTTTTCCATCTTTACTGTGATGAAACCCTTTCTTTTGACTTTTTGCATTGCATCAGAAATTAGGTTGCCAATTTCTTTGTCTCCATTTGCAGACATTGTAGCAACCTGAGCAATTTCTTCAGGGGTGGTCACAGGTTTAGACTGCTTTTTAAGTTCAGCAATTACAGCATCAACAGCTAACATCACACTTCTCTTGATTTCCACTGGATTAGCACCTTTGCTAAACTTCTTGAAGCCTTTCTTGGCAACAGTAGCAGTGGTAGTGCCATCCCCAGCCTCTTCATTTGTGTTATTGGCAACATCTTGAACAAGTTTAGCTCCGATATTCTTATATTTATCCTTTAAGTCAATGGACTTTGCAACAGTCATACCATCTTTTGTTACTCTGGGACTTCCCCAGTTCTGCTCAATAATCACTGTTTTTCCCTTTGGCCCCATTGTAATGGCTACAGCAGTGGGTAAAAGGTCTACACTTTGAAGCATTAAGACTTAGGCATCTGCACCAAGAATTTTACATCTTTGGCATAAACCCGAGTGAGATAAGGAGCCAGGACCCTCGGCACTGCTCTCATCTGACGAAAGACTGCAGGTAATTGAAGCATTTCTGCAGGGTGGTGGCAGGGCTTGCGCACGCTGACACGGGCTGTCGGTGGTGAGTGAGGTCTTGTTCTACTTCTTAAAGGAAAGGCTTTCAGCTTTTCCTCGTTGAGTATGATGTTAGCTGTGGGTTTGTCATATATACCCAGTTTGTGTGTATTTTTACCCACAACGTGTTGAGCATTTTTTATCATAAGGGAACATTGAATTTTATTGAATGCTTTTTCAGCATCTATTGAAATGATTACATGCCTTTTGTTCTTGATTCTGTTGACATGATGTATCACACTTGTTATTGATTTGTACATGCTGAACCATCCTTGTATCCCCGAGATGAATCCCACTTGATCATGGTAAATGACCTTTGTAATGTGTTGTTGCATTCAGTTTGCTAATATTCCATTGAGGATTTTTGCATGTATGTTCATCAAGGATATTGGCCTGTAGTTTTCTTTTTTTTATTGTGTTCTTGTCTGGTTTTGTATGTCAGGTTTGTGTGTGTGTGTGTGTGTGTGTGTGTGTATGTTTAACATTAGTGACTCCATTTTGATTCTGACAACTTTCACAGTAGTTACTGAAATAATAATCTAAGATAGATAAATTTTTTCATTATTTCTATTTTTTCTTCTGAGACGGGGTCTCATTCTGTCACCTAGGCTGGAGTGCAGTGATGCCATCATGGCTCACTCCAGCCTTGACCTCCTGGGCTCAAGCGATCTTCCCATCTCAGCCTCCCAAGTAGCTGGGACTACTGGCATGTGCCACTGCACCTGGTTAATTTTTTAATTTTTTTGTAGAGATTGAGTCTCCCTATGTTGCCCAGGCTGATTTCAAACTCCTGGGCTCATGCAATTCTCCCGTCTTGGCCTCCAAAAGTGCTAGCATTACAGGCTTGAGCCATTGCACCCAGCCGATAGATCATTTTAAATTCATCTTCAAGAATGGTTCTAAAGCTTTACAACCATGTAATTTGTTCAAATTGTTTTTTGTTTCTCTAAAGGCTCAAGGTTGACCAACACTTAAAACACTATGACATAGAGTAGTAGAAAATATTTGCAAAAGACATATCTGATAAAGGACAGCTATCCGAAATATGCAAAGTATTAGAACTCAACAATAAGAAAAGGAACAACCCCACTAAAAAAGAGGCAAAGGACCAAAGGAACAACTCCACTAAAAAATAGACAAAGGACCTGGACAGACACCTCACCAAAGAAGATACGTGGATGGCAAATATGCATGTGTAAGGATCCTGAAAATGATATGGCATTAGGAAATTTCAAATTAATGCCACAATGAGATATTGTTACACACTTATTATACTGGCCAAAATCTAAAACACTGACAACAAATGTGCAACAATAGGAACTCTCATTCATTGCTGATGGGAATGCAAAATGGTACAGCTACTTTGGAAGACAGCTGGGCAATTTCTTACAAAAACTAAACATACTTTTACCATACACTCCAACAATAGTGCTCTTTGGTATTTACTCAAATGAGTTGAAAACCTGTGTCTACACAAAAACCTGCACACTGATATTTATAACAGCTTTGTTCATAATTGCCAAAATTTAGAAGCAATCAAGATGTCTTTCTCTGGGTGAATGCGTAAATAAATTGTGGTATATCCAGAAAACAGAAGATTATTCAAAACTAAAATGAAATTGGCTATCAAGCCATGAAAAGACATGGGGAAAACTTAAATGCATATTGCTAAGTGAAAGAAGCCAATCTTAAAAGGCTATGTACTGTATGATTCTAACTATATGACATTCTGGAAAATGCAAAACTATAGAGACAGTAAAAAGAAGCATACTTCCCAGGGGTTGAGGAGGAATGAGAGATAAGTAGATGGAACATGGAGGATTTTTTACAACAGTGGAACTATTGTTTATGATACTATAATGCTGGATACGTGTCCAAAGCCATAGAATATACAACGTCAAGAATGAACTCTAATAAGCTATGGATTTTGGATGATAAACATGTATAAATGTAGGTTTATTGATTGTAACAAATGTACCACTTTCTTGTAGGAGACTGATAGTTGTCTATGTGTGTGTGTGTCAGGGCGTGCAGGGTATAGACGGTACTTTGTACTCAATTTTGCTGTGAACCTAAAACTTCTCTAAAAGATAAATTTTATTTTGAAAAACACCATCATACACTAAAACTTTTTTGTCCTTATTTGGTAATACTTACAAATAGAATTTTATTAAAATTATATTTAAATGTAGAGTCAAAAGATATGCATGTTTTAGTGAAATATCTTCTATTATTATTACTATCATCATAGTTATTATTATTTGACTTAGAAATCCTCAGTAGACATTATGAATTTAGAGATCAGTAATGTTCATTTTGAAAAAGACATATACTTGATAAAATTGCTTCTTGTTCTTTTGATGGTACTGTGGTTAAGAGTCTTGTGCTGTAATGATCTCAGTTAAAAATAGTAAAAAGAATCTCTTCAGTATTGTGCTGGACTCTGCACAGTTAATGCAACAGGAGGCAGGGTCACCTGCCCATATAGCTTTGTTTGTATCAGCCAGTCGAAATGTCAAGATGGTTCCTTATCCACTGGATAATTTCACAATCCTCCTCTTAATTTGGTTGCTTTGGACACATTCTATCCTGGAAACAAAATCTAGGCTTCATAATACATTCGGAAATAATAGATTCATGTTCTTTTTTTCCAGCTGGTACTGGTAGAGTTCACACATTTACTCCTGCACCATAGGAACAGCTGCTTAAAAAGCTGAAGTGTGTATTTGATTCCATTACATTGGCACAATAGAAAGTCACGTAAAAGACGGAGACTCTCTCAGTTTCTCCATATTTGGAAAATTAATTCCTTTAAGTGCGTTAAAAAAATCTCTACAGGTGGTCACATTCTATGAACTTAGGACCAGAAATGACCTCATCACCTTCAGCTGGCCTGAAAGTTGTCTTTGGCTGCTGCACGCTTCACAAAATCTTGTTAATTATGATTGTTTTTCCTAGTTATAAGTCCTTCTGGATAAGTTTTTATAAAGCATTTATTTTTATCACTTACATAACTACATAAAATATTTTCATTGGTGTCAAAATGTCATGTTATTGCCAAACACATTCCATTTCAATTTCTAGAAATTATTGGAAAGTTAATACGCACACTTTAATGGCACCCTTGCTGTAGTATTAAATCATGCTTTACTGAAATTCACAAGAATTTTTACACTGCATTTATCCAGAATAAAGCACTAGAACAGTTACTTTTTGACCATCTTGTCCGTTAATTACCATGCATGCACTTTCTCTTTAGACAAACAATAAATGAAATTTAGTGTCTTTCTAGAACTGAGTTTTCATGAAAGTGATTGTCATATATATACTCATCATCTGCTTCTCTTTTCAGCACAGTAATGTTTTAGTTCAAGAATCGGTAAGTGAATCTTTTCCCTGGCTTATAGAACTTCACCCTATTTATTTCTATTTCAAGAAAAGTAAAAAATATTTTAAAAAGTAAAATTAGGCAAGAAAGTTGTCTTGCCAGCTAGGCATTTGGTTTCTCCTTAGATTTGTTATTTAAGAAAACTCAGTCTCCCTAGACATCATTTCAAGAATATAATTGTTTAGCTGCAAAGCTATAGTTTTGGGTAGAAAATTCCCTTTGAGGGTTGCACATTGAACCCATATTTAGAGAACCTGAGAAATGAGCTTTCAGCAGTAATCACATTTACTCTTCTCCCCACAGCCTGGGGTGTCTGGAAGAACATCCTCCACCAGGAACGCTGGAGGATGACTAAAGAGCTGAGTCTGATCCAGTTTGCCAGAATAGGTCCGTCACCCTGAGGCCCTTTTTTGCCTAGGTCCTGCATATTCCATGCTATGGACTGAATTACGTCCCTGTAAAATTCGTATTTTGAAGCCTTAACCCCCAATGTCGTGGTATTTGGAGATGGGGCCTTCGGGAGATAATTAAGTTTAGATGAGGTCATGAGGCCATGGCCTCACGATGGGATTAGTACTGTTAAAAGAAGTGGCACCAGAGAGCTTGCCGTGTGTCTCTTTTTCTGCCATTGTGAGGACACAGGGAGAAGGCAGCCATCTGCAAGCCGGAAAGAGGGATCTAGCTCCAACCATGCTGGTGCATGAAGACTTCTGGCCTCCATAACTGTGGAAATAAATGTCTGTTGTTGAGCCACTCAGTCTATGGTATTTTGTTATTGCAGCATGAGCTGAGGATTGGAATTGGCCCCCAACCTAACAATGGTTCCACTTATGCTTTTCTGACTTTATGATGGTGCAAAAGTGAAAAGCATTCAGTAGAAACTCTAATTGGAGTGCCCATACAGTCATCCTGGTTTTTACTTTCAGTATAGTATTCAAAAAATTACATGAGATATTCCACACCTTATAAAATAGGCTTTGTGTTAGGTAGTGTTGCCCATCTGTAGGCTGATGTAAGTATTCTGAGCATGTTTCAAGAAGGTTAGGCTAAGCCACGATATTCTGTAGATTCGGTGTATTAAATGCATTTTAAACTTAAGATATTTTCAATTTATGATTAGTTTATTGCGACATAACCCCATCACAAGTCAGGGTGTATCTGTCCATCCCCCAAGGACAAGAGACTTGGAGCCTGAGCACACAGGGATGGTGCAAACTCGGATGTTGATCCAGGCAGTTCAGGAACACATGTTTTAAAATTGGAATTGTTGCCTCAATTTTCTCTTTCAGTGTGTAAATAGAACCTCCAAATAAGATTAAATTGAAGAGAAAGTATTAAAGGGCAATATTCCAGTGGAATCCATGAACAGTTTGCTTGCACTGACTTGCCAAGGAAGGAAAATTTTTAAAGTAGTTGTTATTCTTAAGAAAGTTAAATTTATAGTTTAAGTTATGGTATATTTTGTACTGGGCACTGTTCCTTCCTCATAATATTCTTATTAAATATTTGTTGATTTAAGATTTTTTTTACTTCATCACATGTATTTAGCAAAGAGTAAATTCTTATAAAAGAATTTTATCATATCCTTGTGACAAAGCATACTCCGTGCTAAATGTGGTACTAATTACTTGAGTGTGAAGGTGAAGATTTTTCCTGGCAAATTTGGAAAAACGGCTTAAAAAATAGGTACTACACAGCTAAAGAGTCTTTCTTTCCAGATTCAACTCATATACCTACTATCTTGCCTTTCCCTAAGCATATATATTTAAATTCTAGAAACCGCCACATTCACTTATTAAAGCCAAGCATGTGTCTAATATTTATTACACTACATTTTTACTTTTATGAAATACTGCTTGGAACAAATAGTCACCCAGGACAGAGGTCCCGAACCCCTGGACCATGGACCGGTATTCATCTGTGGCCTGTTCGTAACTGGGCTGCACAGCAGGAAGTGAGTGGCAAGTAAATGAGCATTAGTGAGCTCGGCGGCGGCATTAGATTCTCATAAGAACCCTATGGTGAACTGCACGTGTGAGGGATCTAGGTGGTGTGCTTCTTATGAGACTCTAATTAATGCCTGATGATTTGAGGTGGAACAGTTTTATCCTGAAACTATCCCCTCTGCCTGCTGGCCATGGAAAAACTTGTCTTTCACAAAATTGGTCCTTGATGCTAAAAAGGCTGGAGACCACTGATCTAGGGCATAGCTAGTTTTTGCCATAGCTATGTCATAACTAGATGTGTTGAGACAAAATCTCACCTGTAGATCTGAGTTGAGCATATGAGCCTATTTCATTGTGGTAGACAATTCTGTCTGCCGTGGTCCTCCAAAGATATTCACATCCTAATCCCCAGAATCTGTAAATATGATACCTTACATGGCAAAAGGGAGTTTGTACACATGATTAAGTTAAGGATTTTGATGTGGGGAGATTATCCTGGATTAACCAGGTGGGTTCAATGTCATCAGAAGGCTCCTCCTATGAGGGAGGAAGAAAGTCAGAAATAAGAGTAGGAGATACGATGTTTGAGCAGAGGAGAGAGAAAGAGACAGAGAGATTTGAGGATGATATGCTGCTGGTTTTGTTTTGAAGATGAACGAAGGGGCCCTGAGCCAAGGAATGCAGGCCACCTCTAGAAGCTGGAAAAGGCAAGGAAATGGATTCCCCCAAGAGCCTCCGGAAGGAACACAACCATGCCAACCCGTTTTAGACTTCTGATCTCCTGAACTGTAAGATAATAAATATGTATTGTTTTAAGCCAATAAATTTGTGATAATTTGTTATAGTAGCAATAGGAGAAGAATACAGCAAATCAACACTGATTTTATTTTCTTAACATGGTGCAACTAATACCAACTTAAAAGCAATTTAAACTTTACACACTAGTTGTCAAATTCTCTGAAGAGACAAATGTAAGTGGATATAAGAGACTAATTTAATCTTCTGACATCTATGGGCACACTGAAGACTGGGAGAACTGGTAGTGTTCACGCAGTGTTTGTCCAACCCTTTAATCCAGCACCCTCTAGACCTGCACTGTCCACCCCACCTGGAGCTACTGTGCCCTGGAATTGTATCTAGAATGTAATGAGATGTGCAGGAAGTCTAAGATACACTATGGATTTTGTAAAGAAGAGTACAAAAATACCTTGATGATTTTTGCTTTGTTTTGTTTTTGAGACAGTCTTTTTCTGTCATCCAGGCTAGAGTGCAGTGACACAATGTCGGCTCACTGCAACCTCCTCCTCCTAGGTTTAAGCAATTCTCCTGCCTCAGTCTCCCGAGTAGCTGGAACTACAGGCACGTGCCACCATGCCTGGCTAATTTTTGTATTTTTAGTAGAGATGGGGTTTCCCTATGTTGCCCAGGCTGGTACAAACTCCTGACCTCAAGTGATCCACCTGCCTCAGCCTCCCAAAGTGCTGGAATTACAGGTGTGAGCCACTGCGCCTGGCAATAATTTTAAAATATTGATCACATGTTGAAATGATACTAGTTTGGATATATTGGGTTAAATATATTATTAAATTTAATTTTAACTTGTTTTAACTTGATGAATGCTGTTACAAGAAAACTTACATTGCACATATAGGTCATATTTTATTTCTTTTGGACAGTGTTGCTCTATACAGATGAATTCTATGTAATGATGTAATTAATATCATGTAGGTTACTTATGTCAATTGATAGATTATTGATTAATGATTAGACTGCTGCAGTTGAGAAAGTTGATGGATTTATTTATATATATATATTTATGCAGTTTAAAACTAGTATCTCCATTTTTTGTAGTCATATTTTGCTAGAGTCTGACCTCTACAAATTTCAGGTTACATTGTGCTGAGTTAAGTCAGACTTTGAAAAAACTATCTGGAGGAATGCCTAAGGAATAGTGAGAAATCCTGTTGGCAGCTCAAAGGTGGCATTTTTGGATGGCGGGAGGTAGGGTTTTCTATGTTGGGTGAAAGTGACCTTTGTGGATGTTTTGTTGCCTTTTTTTTTTTTAAAGGAAGGAAAGGTAGTCCATAACTATGAAGACATTGTTACTATGAAAACCTTAATTTAGGTAATTTTTTTTTTTTGGTAAAATGAAAAACGTATTTTTTCCTTTTAGTGTAGGAATACTTACAGGGAAGACAGAATTAAAAAGAGGAGGCAGATTGCTTGGATAAAAATCACCCAATTGAAGCCATTAGGAAAGACCTAAACCTTGTGGCTCCATTAACACATGTGTGTCTGGTTAGGAATAGACTATGCTACCAATAGAATGATGAGGTTAGAGCTTCCTAGACCATTGGCAAACTAATTTTTTTTTTTTTTTGAAGGAAACAAATTTATTTTTATTTTTCTGAAAATATCAGGAACTATGGAAAACAAGGTTGATATTTGGCTGTACCAAAAGCAAAGTACAAGTAAAAATAACATTTGAAAACCATGTTTAACCTTAGAGAAACATGTTTTAAAATACAAAGTTTAACATTCTTTTCTCTATAGAGCTAAACAAGTTTTCTCAACCACAAGACTGCAGGTTTTTTGTTTTTTGTTTTTTGTTTTTTTAACTGACGTAATTTTTAGAAGAAAAAACTAAAGGGGAATTAAAAAGCACTCACCTCCTACCCTGGAATCTCATCATTTATAAAATAACATGCTCAAATGTCAGTGAAAATAAACAGTTGATAAACCTGAAAACAAGTCTTTTAATGAGTTCAGGTTACAACCAAACAGAGGATTTTGTAGCTGGGAAGGAACAGCTTGTATAACAACCGAGCCTTACCAAATACAAATAAATATAAAAGGCAACTAAAAACAAACCATAAAATCAAAATCTTTCTGTAGAGTGGCAACTTTCACAAAGTAAAAACAACTTAGTTCCACAGAGTTGCATATTCTGTAGGCACGCGGTCCATTTTTTTCCACGTCCTTTTGTCATGCACTATCAAAATAAAAGAATGTCATGGAGTATATCTGCTGAAGAAGGCACCAAAATTCTATCCTCCCTATTCCCCTAAATAATATTAATAAATCTCTTATCAATCTTTTCAAGGTAACTTCAACACCATTAAGAATTAACATTCTAAATATGTAAAGCTATAGAAGGAAGGTCCTGCCTATTCTCTTTGCCCCTCTCAAATCATTCTAGTCTGGTTTACCAAACAGAACTGCTAGCTACGAGGATAAAAATATATTCCCATGTTCACTAGCCATTAAATAAACATAGCCACTTGTGCAGGAAGCCTAACATTTTTACTACTTCCTAACTTTTTAAAACTTAAGGATAAGCCCATTTCCACAAGCTAATTTTACAGCTCCTTAATATTCTTATTCTGGACAGTTTACTTTGCAGACTTTGTTGGTGTCTGCCTTTTTCAATTATTTTACCCAAAAAATGGGCCATGAAAAAACTTTCAAATTCAGGAAACCCCTGCAGGGAATCCTTATGGTGTGTGAGTGTGAGCACTAAGTTGAAGAATACTCTTATTTCACAGAAATGTAGGACTGTCAGACAAGAGCTGAGTTCACTCTCTTCTTTCGGAGACAAAATTTCAAGCTGAGCAGGTTTGCAGAAGGGGTTCCCCATACAGTCATATACTAGTGCTGGGAAAAGGAGAGAAAATACTACTTAATTGGGTTTTGTGGTTCCTCCAGGTGGGTTCTAGAAAGATTTGAGAGTTGTACTCTTCATTTTCAAGTCCAAGTGGCTGCAGAAACATTTCAAGAATCCCCCGGCAAGGTAGCAAATCAGTTTCCTTTTAGATCTAAGACTCTTGTCACTTTAAGAAAAAATTTTTTCCCCAGAACCTTTCAGAGACTTGTTCATTTGTTCATGTGATGAAAATCATCTGCTAAATAGGCTAGTTTCTGTAGCCATTTTTCATTTCCAAAGCACTCAGCAAAAGCTGGCTGTTTTCTTGTAAGTACTTGGCAATTCACCTTTCAACTCAAATGTCCTGTAGAGAACTCCCTCTGATAAGTCACTGGATGTCTGTATGGTGCAGGAGGTTTATGTGCTGTTTGTCCAGGTTTTTGTTTTGGGTGTTTTAATTTTCTTAACATTTTTGCATAAATGGGGGTCTTTGATACAGGTAACCAGTTTTGTAGCATTATTCAGAACGTCACTGTATCTTCCAGTTTTTTGATATCAGCATCTCTCTGAAGAAAGCAGTGTGCTATAACGTCAACATCAGGATTTCTTTCTTTTTTTTTTTTTTAATGACGCAAAATTACTTCCGGAGACAACCACTGATGGGGCACCAGGAGTGTAGATAACAGACCTCTAGTTACCAAATAGGATGTCACAACATTATATATTGGCCTTTGTTTTGGTAGCCTAGAAATAGAAGAAGTTTTCTTTGAATTTCATCATTTACAAATCTTACAAATGCTACAGCATGACAAATATTTGTGAAACCTGTTGACTCATCATCCTGGATAGAGAAGCTGCTGCTTTTCAGTTAATGATGCAAAACCTTTTTAGCATCATTTGAGATATCAGACTTATTGAGAATAAAGTCTTTTATTCTCAAGACTTATTGAGAATAAAGTCTTTTATTCTCAAGACTTATTGAGAATAAAGTCTTTTCAATCTTGTACTGCATCCTGCCCCAGCATTGTAATGTTATTAGATTCTCATCAAGTATGCATATTTTCCTTTCCTGAGATAAGTTCTGCTACTAGATAATTCGCTTCCTAAACCTTTTGACTAAATGTGATTTTTGAACAAAAGCCTTACTGTTTTGATAGTCCAAAAGCAATTTGAAAATAATGAATATTCTTTCTTGTCAAGTGGCTGTGACTTATAGTTACAATTTCTAGTTTTGTAAGTTGCATGCCACAGACTATGCACAATGGGATAGGACAGCTTGGACTGAGTTCATATAAAACCCTGGAGGACTAGCTTTCATTATAAAGACAGAGTTTCTTTGTCTCCCTTGTTGCACTAGAATACTGAAGTATACTCAGAAGACCAAAATTCTTCATCACCAACCTTTTCAGAAATGTCTGTAGCTCTGTGCCTAAAATGGTTCTCTTCTTTCTCACATCTTGCCTTCCCAAATTGCAGCACTGAACTGTCAGCTTTGTTACACACAAATGTTAATAAAATATAAAAACAGACGTAGCCAAACAAGAAAATCACAAAAGTACAAAAACTTCACCAAACAATTCACTTCTAACCTACATGTTCCACATTCTTGCAATGTTTACAACAAAGTGGCAGGGGGACAGCTGACCTGTGGCATGTAAAAACTCCTTCCTTCGAATGAAAACTCCCCTCTGATTTTCTACTTTACAGTCAGTTCACTACAGTAAGTCAGCTGGCACTGCATAAGAGGAGCCTGGGAGAGGCCAGCATCCCCCTCCCCTCCCATTCTTCCCTCTTTGCAATAGTGTGGCACATGGGTCTGCCTCTACATAATTTCATAAGGGCTGAAAGATCCCTAACAAAACGATTAACAGGGCTATGCAATCATTGTTCACTACTGTGAGAACAGCATAATGCAGCACACAAATAAAAAACTGTTTTTAGTCACAATTCAAGGTGGAACCTCAGCAACATCTCATAGAGCCCCAGTTGAGAAACCCACCTCCAGCACCAAATGGCCTCCTATGGGAGATCATTTTCATTTGATTTGGACCCTTTTGTGGCTTGACTTGCAAGTTCAGGTTTGGCTCCTCCCTCATTTACCACCTGCGGATTAGACGGTTTCGTCTGCCCCAGCACCTCAGTATTCTCTAGTACCTGCTGGTTATTTTTCCCTTCTGCTGTGTTGTTTCGATCTGATTTGTCAGCAGCTTCCAGTTTACCTTCTTTCCCATTTCCCTGCTCTGAGTTAAGCTGTGATGGATCCTTAGAGCTCTTTATCACCTCCTGGAGACTGAATTTTCTTTTTCTTTCTTTTTTTTTTTTTTTTTTTGAATGCTCTGTTGCCAGGCTGGAGTGCAATGGCACCATCTCCCACCTCAGCTCACTGCAACCTAAGCCCCCCGGGTTCAAGCGATTCTCCTGCCTCAGCCTCCTCCCAGGTAGCTAAGACTACAGGCCCGCACCACCATGCCCAGCTAATTTTTTAATTTTTAGTGGAGATGGGGTTTCACCGTGTTGGCCAGGATGGTCTTGATCTCTTGTCCTCGTGATCTGCCCACGTCCTTGGCCTCCCAAAGTGTTGGGATTACAGGCATGAGCCACTGCGCCCAACCGGAAATTGTATTTTCTAAATATGTAATCTTTCACGACACTCAGGCAACAGACAGCTTTGATGATTTCTACTACCACCATGTACTGTGGATTGGTGAGATCCAGTTTATTTTCTGAATTGAGGGTACACACTATTCCTCCCAATTCTTTGATAACTTCTCTATTCATGTGACTGTGTCCGGAGTTGGTTCCTTCTGGTGGGTTCGTGATCTCACTGACTTCAAGAATGAAGCCACGGGCCTTCCTGGTGAGTGTTACAGCCCTTAAAGGTGGCATGGACCCAAAGAGTGAGCAGCAGCAAGATTTTATTGTGAAGAGTGAAAGAACAAAGCTTCCACAGCATGTGAGGGGACCAAGTGGGTTGCCACTGCTGGCTGGGGTAGCCAACTTTTATTCCCTTATTTGTCCCCTCCCATGTCCTGTTTCTGTCCTATCAGAATGCCCTTTTCTCAATCCTCACAATGATTGGTTACTTTTAGAATCCTGCTGACTGGTCCATTTTACACACCTCTTGCTAGCTACAGAGCATTGATTGGTGCATTTTTACAGAGTGTTGATTGGTTCATTTTACAAACCTCTTGCTAGCTACAGAGCACTGATTGGTGCATTTTACAATCCCCTTGTAAGACCGACTGGTTCTCCAAGTCCCCACTGGACCCAGGAAGTCCGGCTGGGTTCACCTCTCATGACTGCTATTTTGAGATTTGTACACAATCTGAAACGTCCCTTTGCTTGGAGCTTTAAACTAGGGTTCCAAAAATGTTTCTGCATATTTTTTCATATCCTCTAAAAAAGCCTTGCATGTGCCTGAGATGGGTAACATTCGTAGAATAACTTGAGTCTTCTTGGTTTTGTACACATCCTGGAGAATATGATGCACCAATTTATCAGGTTCTATCCTGAGTGTCCTGATGAAGACAATGTTATTTGCTCCACTTTCCACTAACTGGAATCTTCTTAGGCTTATCTCTGTAGATGCCTTCATGTCACCAACTTCTTTCTTCAAGGCAGCCTCCACATCATCATCTTCTCCCTCACTTCCAGGGGGCTTCTGATCCTTGTCTGTAAACTTTTCCAGCCTATACGTGTTGTCGCCATATTCGTTGAGTAGGGTGTAGGCCTCCTCTACACACTTGGGCTGGTTCATGTTGCAGGTGATGAGGATGCCCCATAACCTGGGCTATAGCTGACTGGGTCCGCCAGAGTCGCAGCGCCGAGCCCACTTGGCCAGCACATACTGAGCCTTGCCTCTGCGCTTCCCGCCGCCAGGCTGAGGAGGCTGCTGGGCAGCAACCGCCATGATGTGTGCAAGCTGAGAGGAAAGAGAAACGTTTCTCCACAGCTGTTGGAGTCCTCACCTCCCGGCAAACTTCTGCACGGTTTAGGGGTGTGAATAGAAGAAGTACGATGGTTTCAGCATTTGGGATACATATGCCTTTTTACCTGCAGACCATGAGTAGTTTTTAATCACTTAAGTGTTTTTGTCTTCTCACAAAGGTTTCATGGACACCTCTTTCTCTTTCCGAAGAAACAAATTTCTTTTGAAATCCTGTTAGTGTTTCATGAAGGCATCTAGCCAGTGCAGCTTCCTAGAAGGAAACTTCCTTCTTAGGAAACTAAACAAGATCCGAAAGCAATTATGCTTTGCATGGCGATCACTTAGAGTTCAGTGTGGGAAAAAACCATATATGTGTATATTAGGTGTGTGTGTGTGTGTGTGTATATATATATATATGCAAAAGCAAAGTGATGTGTGTTTGGTAAAAGACAAAAGCCTTCTGCGCACTCTATACCATTTTGGGAATACTAAATATCACCTAGGACATGAGGCTCATGGTTTGACACTCAGCATGAAAAAATATATATTAAGAAAATGTGTTCTGGGCATAGTGGTTTGCACCTGTAATCCCAGTACTTTGGGAGGTTGAGGTGGGTGAGGCTAGAGGCGAGCAGTTCGAGACCAGCCTGGCCAACGCAACAAAACCCTGTCTCTACTAAAAGTGCAAAAATGAGCTGGGTGTGGTAGTGCATGCCTGCAATCCCAGCTACTTGGGAGGCTGAGGTAGGAGTATTACTTGAGCCCAGGAGACAGAAGGTTGCAGTGAGCTGAGATTGAGCCACTGCACTCCAGCCTGGGAGATAGAGCAAGAGTTTGTCTCCAAAAAAGAAAAAAAGAAAAGAAAAAGAAAAACAGAAAGTTTATACAAACTTTATAATTTCAATAAGTAAATAAGTGTCATAAATGATTATTAGTGGAAGGATTTCTCTTTAAATTACTTGGATCATCCCTCCCCCAACCCATCACCAGTTTTTTACTTTATTTTGTAGAGGC
This sequence comes from Theropithecus gelada, assembly GCF_003255815.1. Taxonomy (NCBI): domain Eukaryota; kingdom Metazoa; phylum Chordata; class Mammalia; order Primates; family Cercopithecidae; genus Theropithecus; species Theropithecus gelada. Next base: position 34,026,096 of record NC_037670.1, on the reverse strand, counting down.
TGCCACACTCATCTAGGGGCTGCGTCTACTAATTGATGTAAGTATTGACCACTTATGGGGTTTTAGTGAAATAGTAACCTCTGAAAAGTTTCCCCACTTCCTGAAAAATCCATGTACATTTATCATTTTGATATATGTATATATATATATATACAGAAAGGTTATCAGGGCCAGGTGGATTGCTTGAGCCCAGGAATTTGAGACCAGCCTGGGTAACATGGCAAAACTCCGTCTCTACAAAAAAACACAAAAAAATTAGCCGGGTGTGGTGGTGCGTGCCTGTAGTCCCAGCTACTCGGGAGGTGAGGTGGGAGGATTGATTGAGCCATGCTCACGCCACTGCACTTCAGCCTGGGAGACAGAGTGAGACCCTGTCTCAAAAAAAAAAAAAAAAAAAAAAAAAAAAGAAAGAAAGGAAAAAGAGACAAAAGTTATCAGAAAGTAGGGAAAACTTTTGAAAGAGCACTTGGATAAGATGGAAGTCAGCTGCTATCAGAGGCTAATATCCTAACTGGACTTCCATTGGCAAATATCCTGTTTTTTTCCCAGTGGGCAGTAGAATGTATATTTCTTGGCTTTGCAAGAATACGAAAATATCCCATTCATTAACTTAGGTTTCATGCTTCAAATAAACAATTGCCCTGATTTCTAAGATAAGATACAGTTAGCTATGAATGCATATAGGCAGAATCTGGTGCATATGTTTATCTCAAATCCAGGGCTGTTTTTATGTTTTACAGACCATGCCCTGCAAGTCTAAGTGTTCTCGGGTAAAGTTGTCAAGGCAGGAGGCTGAGTGAGGACACACCAGCTTTACCTGCCTTGGGGCACTCCTGGGATTGATTGGTTTCCCCAGAGCCATAAAATTTTTATTATTCTTCTGCATATATCAGGCCATGGAACTGTGTGGCCTTCTGGGATTTCTGCTGCTTGTAAAATGGCACAACATTTTTGTTGGCTGAAGTGCAGGGTGAGAATTGCTCATCAGCCTTGCAGAGAAACTGGAGACCTCTTTTAGGGTCATTGGTTAACCTGCACCAGAGGGCAGTTAATGAGTCAATGAAGGAAATGCTAACATTAAATTTAAATGTGTGAAGAAGGATTCCTCCAAGCATCAGATGAGCTAGATGGGGTAGGAACATTGAGAGTGAAAATCTGGGAAATAACCAAGTGCTTTGTTCTTTTCTAAGGCATGCAGAACTCATTACTGCTGATGGAAGCAAAAACAACAAGGCTGAGTGCCTTCAATAGGTCAAAGGTTAGACACCCTCTGGCTCAACTTTACTGGCCAGTCTTCATTAGGTGAGCAAAGAAGCCTCTAAAGAGAAGAAGCTTGTTTGCCCTACTGGAAGAGCAGTCATTGCTTTTATAAATAATCAATACCACATATCTTTACATATAGTTTCATCATACTTAAAAGATTTCAGCTTCTTCGTGGTATAGAAGTTACAGATGGATTAAAACCAAATGCTTAAAATTCACCCCCCCAGAGAATATGGAATTGGTCTTAGAAAATGGTAGTCTTTAAGATGAGAGGTAAGTCAGGTACTAGATATCTCTTACTGGAAAGTCCTACTGATTTCTTCTGATCTAAATGAGTATAATTGAGCCAGTTGGAGTAGCAAAAATAATTTCAGGTGGTATAATGCAGCAATTATAAAGCAGGCCTTGGAACTGGCAGACCAGGTGCCAAATCCCTACTAATTTCAGTGTTATTTGACAGAGTAGAATTACAGTATATAGTTTAACAAAATAGTTGTACAGAGGTTTATTCAGCTCTTTTACTTTTAAAGAATAGTCACCAATTCCAACAATTAAAAGAATTTTAATGTATCAGTATGATATATATGTTTAGGTACACACACACACACATATATATATTTATATTTATATTTGAGAAAGATTATCTCTTAGAAATCCAAGAACAGGATTTGTAATAGAACAATTTCTAGGGGAAGTCATTTGGAACACAACACAAGTTTGGGATCCTCAGAAGTAGAAGTCCATTAATTTCACTCCGAGCGCCCAGTGTTAATGTGAAGACACTATGCATCTGTTATCTTCTCTGTACTCCCCTGTCCACCAAAGGGCTTGTGTTTTCTGTATTTCACAATTCAGGCTCTTGAAACAGGCATTCTGGCCTGTTTGAGCACAGACTTATTGGCCAGGTCACATTTTAGCCCAATCACTAGTTTATGGATTGGCTGGTGATGGGACAGACAGGTCTTTACTCCTAATCCAATTAAAGATGTTCATTAAGAAGGCTGCCCTTCAGTGAGGGGAATGGGTGGACAACTTCTTTTTGCTAGGGTATAATGAATGATATGCCTGACAGTCTTTGAGAGTTTGTTATGGGTAAGTTAGATCTGCATGCCATCTTACTTTCTGATTACACTTCTTCACAGTCATTGAAACACAAGTGGAAAGAAGATAAAGATCCCTGTTATTTGAGAGCAAATCTTCTGAATATCCATTCCATGAAACTCAGATACCCTCTCCAGGTAAGACTTAACTTTGTAAACTATTCACGGCAGAAATGTAAACATAAAGAAATTGCCCTACACACTAGGTAAGTAACAGAGTGGAGTGAATCTTAAGCAAAAGGGTCAAGTAGGCAATGAGATTTTTTTTTTGTCAGAGTCATTCTTTCTTTTCAAACTCAGAGGTATTTCATATACTAGCAAATTAAAGCCAGCTGCGCTTTGGGAGGAAGAGGATGTTATTTAGTTGGCAGATAACCTTAAATCGCACCTTTGCCCCATAGCCTATGGCCTTGGGTAAATAAGTGAGCTTCTTTGAGCTTTAATCTCCTCAATGCCAAATGTAACTATCTGCTATGGTCTCAATGTGTTCCCCCAAATTCGTGTATTAAAAACTTAATCTCCAGTGCAGCAGTGCTGAAAGGTGAGTCTCTTTGGGAGGTGTTTAGGTCGTGAGGGCTCTGCCCTTATAAATAGATTAATGCTATCAAACTAGGACTTGATGGAGGGAGTTAGTCTCTCTTGACCGTCTGACGTCCCCCATATAAGGACACAGCAAAAAAGCCCTCGTCAGACACCAAATGTTGGTGCCTTGATCTTGGACTTCCCAATCCCTAGAACTGTGAGAACATAAAATTCTCTTCTTTATAAATTACCCAGTTTCAAGTATTTTGTTGTACTAGCACAAAACACACTAAGACACTATCATACAAGGTCATTGTTCTAAATATTGTATGAAAGAGGTGGGTATATGATGGATAATTATTTCATAAGTACTAAAAAAAATGATGGTGGGGGCACCTAAGAACTCTCATTTTACAGATGTGGGAACTGGGGCTTGAGAATTATTTCTGTTGTTTAAGTTCAGTCAGCTTACTTAGTCAAAACTAGAACTCAGGTCTCTTGACTTCCGAGGCCAGTGTTTTTTCAGGCTACCTCTAAGTTATTCTACAATTCCAAAAACTTGCTCTTAAGACTGTGGATGTAGCTAAAGTTATAGCTTCCAGTTTGCCTACAATGAACAAAACTATTTTTATTATTAGGCTGAATTTCTTTTTTTTTTTTTTGAGACAGAGTCTCACTCTGTCACCCAGGCTGGAGTGCAGTGGCGCTATCTCAGCTCACTGCAACCTCTATCTCCTGGGTTCAAGCTATTCTCCTGTCTCAGCCTCCTAGGTAGCTGGGACTATAGGCATGTGTCACAATGCCTGGCTAATTTTTCTTGTTTGTTTTTTAACTAGAGACGGGATTTCACTATGTTGGTCAGGCTGGTCTCGAACTCCTGACCTCAAGTGATCTGCCCGCCTTGGCCTCCCAAAGTGCTGGGATTACAGGTGTGAACCACCATGCCTGGCCAAAGTTCTTTTTTTAAAAAAAGAGAATATATCTGGTCCTTATTTCTGTGAAGACTGAATAACTGTTAATAGCCCAAATTACTAACTGTCCTAGAGGAATGTGTTTTAATAGTAACACAAGTCTTAAAGAAGTGAAACTCCTTAGCTAGGCATCCCTGAGCCTCCCTGGCCTCCTGCAGTCATTCTGGCCACATGGCTAACCTCCTGTAGCTCTAAGATCAAGGAGTCAATCCAAGGCTTCCAACTGGTAGTCAAGCTCCAGACTGAAAGGCCATGAAACACAAGTAACCTGAGCTCATCTGGCTGAGCGTCACAATCCAGAAATGTTTTTCATGCCATGCACTCCTCCGCCATGTGAGCAAAGCATGGCATGGTGCAGTGGAAACTTTGTGTAATCCATTCTATTTTAAATTACCAAGGAGTTGAATTTTATGAAATACTAAAGGACTAGATTCTAGAAGACCTTCATAGAATACAGATGGTTTGTTCACATAATTTTTGTCTTTGCTCAGGAGTGCAAGATTTTCCAAGCACGTCTTCCTTCTTCCACTTAGAATTCCTTCACAGACTCTTGTTGTCTATTTTGTGTAAAGCACCATAGGAAATACAAAATGATATTTTATATGCTTTCTTTCCCCATAGAGCTTGTTTTCCAGTTGACATATGAATGGAGACTCCGTGAGGTCTGGAACTTTGTCTGTTTTATCCACTGTTGGGATCTTGTGCCCAGAACAGCATCTTGCAGAGAAAAGGCACCTAAGGAACATTTGTGGAATGTATGGATGAACATTAGTCATAACCAACAAACATTTATATGTCTAATATTTATTCCCCCCTCCCTCATTTTTTTCTTTAGAGATGGGGTCTTGCTGTGCTGCTCAGGCTGGACTCAAACTCCTGGGCTAAGCTGATCTTCCCACCTTGGCCTTCCAAGTAAGTGGGATTACAGGCATGTGCCACAGTGGTTGACTGTGCCCCCTAGTGTTTTTTATTTTTTATTTTTTTAGACGGAGCCTTGTTCTGTTGCCCAGGCTGGAGTGCAATGGCACGATCACAGCTCACTGCAGACTCTGCCTCTCGGGTTCAAGTGATTCTCCTGCCTCAGCCACCTAAGTAACTGGGATTACAAGTGTGCACCACCACGCCCAGATAATTTTTGTTATTTTTAGTAGAGATGGGGTTTCACCATATTAGCTAGGCTGGTCTTGAACTCCTGACCTCAAGTGATCTGCCTACTTCAGCCTCCCAAAGTGCTGGGATTACAGATGTGAGCCACCGTGCCCAGTTTGTCCCCTAGTATTTTAAGTACAGTTGCTGCCTCATTTGATTCTCACAATTCCACGAGGTAGGGACTATTAATGTTTCCATTTTGAAGATGGGGAAACCGAGGCTTAGAAAGATTAACTTTTCCAGTGTTCCCCAGTGGTGATCCTAGGATTTGTAGCAAAGTCAGCTGGCCCTGAAATCTGTTCTCTTGGCCACTGTGTTCTGTTGCCTCTGAATACTATGCTGTCTTCTCCCTCAGAGTAAAATATACTCCTTACCTGTTTTTATAACCCAAAATCAAGAGGTGTTTGTAATGGCCTCACATCTGTGATATAAACAACAACGGGCTGGAAAGTTTTGGAGAGTCTAAACCAGATGTGGGATTAAAGCTGCCCTTGAGGGATAGGAAGGATTTGAACAGGTGAGAAGTAGAGCTCTTCTTCTCACTTAGACTTCTGGGAGAAGTTGGCTTGAAAATCCTCTCCATAATGTTATTATATTATAATCTCATAAAATATTATAGTTATTATCTTTCATCTTTCACCCAGCTTCATCATCTTAAACAGCTTGTGTGGGTGAGCATACAGTCTTGTTCATATTTCTATACAAGCTCAGCACCTAGCATGGCACCTTCTCTTTGATTTGATTGAAATTGAATTATCATTGATGGTAAGCTGGTTGGGCTTGGGAAAGTATTCATGCCAAACCTTGAATTCAGATAGGCTTTTCTTTTTCGTGTTTTTCTCCAACCCTTCCTCTGCTTTTGAAGAAGTCCTAAAGTAAAAAAGAACACAACTCTTCATATGAAATCATTTTTGACATCTTCAGAGATTTCCTAGGTTCTGGCCCAAGCCTGACTGTTGTTCTGTTCCACCTACATTTTTCCTACACTTGAGGGATTTCAAAAAATGTACTTAATGATTTGGACTTATTTTAATTTTCTCTAACTTATTTATTTTTTCTGAGGTTAAGAACATTTTGTAAATTCACTAACCAAAGATATTTTGCACACAATGAAAGTTTTTAAGAAACATTGGATCAGAGTTAGAATATTTCCCCAAGGAAAGGAAATACACAAAATAGTCACATGATTGATTGAAAAAGCAAAGCAAGAGAACTAAAATATCCTCCTGAACTAGTTCCTAAGGTACACTCTTTTTCCATTCTGAAACAATGACTAGTCTGCACTGTTTGTTTTTTGAAGTGAAACTTTGGTGGGAAAATTTATAACCAAAATTTCTGTATATTTCACACTAAGATTCTTTCTCTTGCCAAACATTTTGATGTGAACTCAGGCATTTATCCTCATATGTTTTCCAGCCTGTTCAGGTGTTCATCTCTCTTGTTCTCAATAAATACTAAATTTTCAAGTCAAGCTTCTGGAAAGGTAGTTTGGTCATGATGTTTTTGTAGAGTGATTATAATGCAAATTTTCTTTTATTTGTTTATAATAAGGAACACAAACCCCTGGTGTGAATTTCACTTTCTGAGGATCTGATATTAGTAAAGAAGTTAATTTGGAAAATGTTGGCTATCTGAAGAAGACTGACAAATCATGAATGACCTAATTGGTAAGTTGACAAAGCTATTGAAATTGCTAAATTGACAGACCAAAATTGACAAATTGATAAACATTTTTTTGAGCAGTGACTATATGCAAAGCCAAACTTCCAATTGAAATTTGCTCTGTACTAAACAGAAGCAAAGATGTGGGGGCTTGGAGTAGGCACCTAGTTAGCAATGTCATTCGTTACTCCTGCCAGTAGATCACGGACAAGAATGAACTCTTCCCACCCTGTTCCTCTTTCTAACTTACTGTAACTGGGCAGTACTGTAACTGGACTCATCTCACACCCAGATCAGTCAGTTTTTATAACTGACATTTTCTAATGCATTCAGCTCCATTAGCAGTGCCACCAAATACTACTTCTGATTTCTTAGGAATTAATTCAAACTTTTTTCTCCAGATTTCATCATGCTGAGAAACATTTCTCATGCCTGCAAGAGCTAGTATCTATTTCCATAAGTCAAGTTCAAAAATATTGATAGACTTATCTTTGCCCCAATGTCAGTAGCTGTCAGAGACTCAGGAGACTCTAAAGATGCATCAGTAATAGTAGTAGACATAGCAATCGTAATAGTAGTAAAAGTAGCAGAAATGACAGTATTTACTGGATGCTTTCTACTCAGGCACTGTGCTAAGCACTTTATTTTCAGTTACGATTTCATTTCGAAGTGACATAAAGCCCACTAAATTATTTAGTTAGGGGAAATAAGGGCATTGAAAAATGTAAGAACTCAATAGAAGAAAGTAAATATAGCCAGGTATAGTGGCTCACGCCTGTAATCCCAGCACTTTGGGAGGCCAAGGCCAGTGGATCACCTGAGGTCAGGAGTTCACGACCAGCCTGGTCAACACGGCGAAACTCTGTCTCTACTAAAAATACAAAAAGAGGCAGGAGAATTGCCTGAACCCGGTAGGCGAAGGTTGCAGTTAGCCAAGATCACACCACTGCACTACAGCCTGGGCAACAGAGTGAGACTCCATCTCAAAAATAAATAAGCCCAGAGAAAAAATGTCAATCTATTCAATTAAAAGTGGGAAATTGAAATGATAGTCAAGAACTTCCCCTCTCAAAAAAAAGCCCACCCAGATGGTTTCACTGGTGAGTTCTACTAAACTTTTAAAACACAATGAATTTTCTGGCTCTACCACTTGGACTGTATAAGGTTATTTTACCTCTCTGAGCCTTGATTTCTTCTTCTATAAAATGAAATTATAACTGAAAATAAAGATAATATATGCCACTATAGCTACTGCCTCTATAATATATATGGACATTTAAATCTTTTTCTTTGTTTTGGTCCTAGCCCTTTAAAGATGACTTCCACAGTGTTTGAAATTTCTATGCCCTTACTTATCTATTTTGTCTGCTTGTTCCATCAGTTACAAAGAGAGGTGTGTTGAAGTCTCCCACTATGATTGTGGATAATTCTTTTTTTTTGTTTTAGCTGTTTCAATTTTAGAGTTCAAACTTATACTAGTAGGTGACCAAATTTAAAATAATTATATCTTCCTGGTGAATTGAATTTTTATCATTGTGGAAATGTTCCTTTTTGTCTTTAGTAAAACTTTTTACATGAACACCTATTTTGTGTGACGTTAGTATAGGTATAGCAGGTGTCTGAGTCAGTTTTGTCTGCTGTAACAAAGAACCATAGACTGAGTGGCCTCTAAGCAACAGAAATTTACTCTTTGTAGTTCTGGAGGCTGGAAGTCTGAGTTCAGGGTGCCAGCATGGTTGGGTTGGAGTGAGGGCTCTCTTACAGGTTACAGCTCTCTTACAAGAGAGCTGGAGAGCTCTCTTGGATCCCTTTGTAAAGGCAAACATTCTCTTCATGAGGATTCCACCTTGTTGTGCTAAATTACCTACGAAAGACCCCACCTCCTACTACCATCACACTGGGGGCGAGGATTTCAACATATGAATTTTGCAGGGACAAATTCAGTCCATAACACTAAGTTTTTTTGGATTTATATTTAGCATATTTTAGCTTTTTCCATCATTTTAAAAAATGACTTCACTCTTTAAAAAAAATTAAGTTGTGTGTTATGAACTGAATGTATCCCTCCAAAATTCATACCCAGAAGCCCTAACACCTTCAATGTGTCTATATTTGGAGATGGGCCTCTAAGGAAGTAATTAAGCTTAAATGAGATCATAACCACTTACCTCCTAAAAGGTAAGAGCCAAAATAAATGACCATTTGATCTCAATTTCTATTTTTTTTCAGAATATTCTACCCCCAAATGCAAATAAATTTACACATAACCCATTAATTTTATGTGAAACAGGTGCTATTCTTATTTTGATAATTACACTAAGATAAATGGGAGCTAGAAGCAATTTTCAAAACAAAATAAGCAGGAGGGGAAACAGTTCTGTTTTCCCAGCCTCTGTTCCTGGTCTCTCATTTCTGACTCGAGGACTACCACCCTCTGGAGCCCTGAGAATCACCTTTCTGGAGTTTTGGGATATGCTGAATGTTCCTGACAAGCTAATTGCATGAACGAGGAAAATGGGATAAAAGTTGGGAAAATGGGGATAGGTTAAGGAAAGAAATAATAGATAAAAGCAATAAAGGAAAGAGAGATAAAGGAAAGCAGTATGGTGATGAGAAAGAGATCAGAAAGTAGTATTTTGTGGAAAGAAACATGTGATGACCCCGTATCAAGTAGGCAGAATGCTCCATTAAAAACACAATCACATGAAATTCTGTTATGAAGAGAGAGTATTTCAGGAACATCAGGCTATAGAATGATGAGAGGTACAAGTGCTTTAACTCATTTGCTTTATTGGTTAAATTTTATTTATATATTTAGTTTTTGTCTTATTTAATATTTTAAATGGTATACAATGTGGTATTTTGGTATATGTATACATTGTAAAATTATTGAATCAAACTAACATATCCATCACTTCACATAGTTATTTTATGTGTGTGTGGTGAGAACACTTATCTACTGTCTTAGCAAATTTCAAGTCTACAATACATCATGACTAACTATAATCACCATGCTGTTGAATAGATATCCAGAACTTACTCATACTATGTGACTGAAACTTTGTACCCTTTGTTTTGTGTTTGTTTTTGTTTGAGACAGGGTCTTGCTGTGTTGCCCAGTGTTGCCCAGGCTGGAGTGCAGTGGCACAATCACAGCTCACTGAAGCCTCAACCTCCTGTGCTCAAGCAATCCGCTTGCCTCAGCCTCCCGAGTAAACGGTACTACAGGCACGCATCACCATGTTTGGCTAATTTTTAATATTTTTTGTAGAGATGCGGTCTCACTGTGTTGCCCAGGCTGATCTTGAACTTCTGAGTTCAAGCAATCCTCCTGCCTCAGCTTCTCAATGTGCTGGAATTACAGGTGTGAGATACCATGCCTGGCCCTTTGACTTGGTTTGGCCCTTAAGGGTATGAGTTGGATAAGAGTCTACCTCTTCCTAGCTCTGTGGCCTTACCTTTTTTTTTTTTTTTTTTTTTTTTGAGACACGGTCTTACTCTGTTACCCAGGCTGAAATGCAGTGGCTTGATCATCGCTCACCCCAGGCTTGAACTCCTGCGTTCAAGACATCCTCACACCTCAACCTCCAGAGTAGCTGGAACTATAGGCAAGCCACTGCCATGCCCAGCTAATTTTAAAACTTTTTTGTAGAGACAAGGACTCACTATGTTGCCTAGGCTGGTCTCCGATTCCTGGACTTAGGTGATCATCTGCCTCAGCCTTCCGAAATGCTGGAATTACAGGGGTGAGTCACCATGCCTGGCCCTTAATGTCTTTAAACTGTCATTTTCTCATTTGTTGAGTGAATATCACAATAGTACCCACCTCATAGGGTAGTTCTGGGGATTAAGTAAAATATTTAGATAAAATCTTGGCACATTGTAAGCACTCTGTAAATGTTACCTACTTCTGCTATTATCGTTGTTGTTATAATAATTATTATTATTGGCATACAGGTTGGCAATAGAAAATTATAACCCCCCCTCTAAAAAAAAAAAGAAAGAAAATTATAACCCTCATACTTAATTCAGCCCTAATTCGAAATTATAACTGAATCTAGCAGCTGCAAGTGGCAGCAGTTTAATGAAGAACTAGTTGTCATAACATTTAAATTATATCTATCCGTAGCTAGTTTCTATTTGTAATATAATTGAGTTTTTTCCAAGTTTGTTTGTTACAAATGGAAAAGAGCTTTGCTGTAATCATAAGAGATTTGATTTAATAGTTCCAAAGACCACTGACTTAATTTTGGATGTTCTAACTTTAAATGTGGCTGTGTAAAGCAACCTGTGTGCTTGCCATCCTTGTTTGTTGGTTTTAAAAAGTATATTTTATTATTATGTTGGTTAAGAAAAATTATATTTGTTAGAATATGTTTCTTGTAGAAGTTAAACTTACCCATCAAGCCTTATGCTGTACACACCAGCACTCTAATCATTAGCTTGCTGCCCACAGTTTTTGATTTGCTTCTGTGACTTCACTAGAATCTTAGTGGCCTTTGTCTCTACCAGTATATTTATAACAAACTTAATTATCCTCAGAGACTTAATTGGTACATAAGTGCAAGACTTTGCCACTAAAAATACAGTTTTTAGATATAACATTATGCCTTTACAGGGTGTATTCTGAGGAAGACAAATATGTAAACATTCTTCATGTCATCAGAATGTATAATATTTTTCTGGAGTGGAAGGTTATTACTCCTATTTTCTCAAAAAGTACCAGGGGGTCAGTGACTTCTTCAAGGTCAATAGCTTCTGTCTGGAATTACCAAGACCATAACTTGAATAGTCTGTTGCAGATTCCCTTTCTAGTCCATAACATTGTCATGCAAAATTGAAATACTTATGTGACACCAAAACAAAAACAAAAACCAAACAAACCCAAAAACCAAAATCCCAAAACCCCCCAAGAAACTAACACAAGAAAACTAAACTAAAAAACCTAATTAAACCCTAAATCAGGTGGAAACACTTCATATAATTTCTGGATGTGAGAGCTTCTCAGAAGTTAATAAAGGTTCCTTGCTCTATTGGATGGAATGCTAAGAAGCTATTGTGGTTGGATTGTGAACATTTATTAGCATCTTCATGTGAGCAGCAGTAACAGTGTGCTACCTATTAAAATTACCTATTTGCTTATTTTCCCCACCCTTTTCAGATATGAGCTTTTGACATTTCAACAAAATTAATGACCAGCTTGTTTTGGGTAACCAATTTCTTGCAGTTGATTATTATTCCCCAGAAATTCCTCTGCGCCAAGTCTTATAGCCAAAATAATTATTTAACACAAGTACAGTCCTGTGCCGCATAACGATGTTTCAGCCAACAATGACCGCATGTAAGACAATGGTCCCATAAGATTATAATGGAACATAAATAGAAACTTGATATGTAACACTTGATATTGGCTCTGCAGAATAAGTAGGGGAATGACTGATAATTCATTTAAGGTTCTGAGACATTTGGTTTTCCATATGAAAAATATGTATAAATTAAATATATATGTATACATATACCATCAATGTTTGTGTAAATATACTCTATGATATTTGCACAGTGACAAAATGGTCTAATGTCACATTTCTCAAAACATATCTCCATCATTAAGCAACATATGCCAGGAATAATTATAAATAGGTATAATAACTGCAAAAAGTCATGTAAAATAGATGGCGCTCCAGTGCTCAACAAATGAAGAGGATAAATGAATGGTTTATATGTAAAGGGGTAAATGAATGTCAGTAAGAAATAGCACTCTCATGCTTCCACTTGCCAGAAGTATCACCTTTGGTTGGTTGTGGGTAATGTCAATTATTGAAATAATTAAGTGAATATGGAGAAATCCAGAGACTAAAATACTGAGCGATCAGTGTGTCAGTGTCTACTCTGTGTATGACAAAACCTTCTGTGCAAAGAAATGTAGATTCTATGAGAGGTGAAGGCATGTCTGAGGCACAGCTATGGTTTCCAAAGTCTTTATAGTTTGATTTTAGAAAGCAATATTGGATACAGAAATACCAGAATTTTAGAGCTGGAATAAAATAGAGGAAGTTTTTGTTTTGTTTTTTTTTTGAGATGGAGTCGTCTCACTCTGTCACCCAGGCTGGATAAATTGCAGTGGCGTGAACTCGGCTCACTGCAGCCTCTGAGTTCAAATGATTCTCCCGCCTCAGCCACACTAGTAGCTGGAATTACAGGCATGTGCCACCATGCAGGGCTAATTTTTTTTTTCTTTATATTTTTAGTAGAAATGGAGTTTCACCATGTTGGCCAGGCTGGTCTTGCACTCCTGACCTTAAGTGATCCACCCACCTAGGCCTACTGAAGTAGAGATTACAGGCATGAACCACCATGCCTGGCCTAAAATAAAGAGAAATTGTGTAATTAGAAGATAACTTAGAGATCACCTAGCCTAATACTCATGGCTAAAAAGATAATTTAGTGAGAACTTAAAATGTAAGCTATAATTTTAACTTATATCACAGGCCCATTCCTTCTTTTATATATGTTTTATTTTCCTCATGTCATCAGAATGTATAATATTTTTCTGGAGTGGAAGGTTATTACTTTTTTCCCAAAAAGTACCAGGGGGTCAGTGACTTCTTCAAGGTCAATAGCTTCTATCTGGTGATTTGTTACACAGTAATAGATAATTAATACAACCATTAGAAATGGCTATTTAATATTGGGCTTTTAACTTGTAACATGGGGCATAATATTGTCAGATGTTTCACTTTCAAAATAAAATTTTCAAAGGGTTTATTTCTTCCTTGAATTGGATGAAAAGATTGATTTCTTTTGACATATCTGACAACATTGATATAAAACTGGCATCAAGTAACTGTAAAATTCTGCTAATTAAATGCATCAACAGTAATTGCTTTTCATATGTGAAATAAAATTGTTAGAAAATAATTTTAGAATCATCTTAGTGAAAAATCATGCTTCACCATGATATGCAAATGTACCTTTTGCAGTAGCACGTGATAAATCACTTTGAGCACAGTCATCTTCGAATAATTACAAATTTTTGAAGTAGATGAGACTGCTTATTTTGCAAAATTTGCTAAGTACTGATATCTCCCTGGCTCCTTCCCCGATGTATAGTAAATGTCATTTTCTTTCATTAAAGATTTTCAGTTGAGTTTAGACAATATGAAACCAAAACTTAGGACTTGTTGGAAAAGGTTTGATGTTGTCACAGGATACTTACAGTCAATTACAACACATGTTCAAGAAGGCTCAACTATATTTAAAATCTAATTTATGACAAGCAGCGAAGAGAAAAAGAATGTGTTGCTTTGCTGAAGTATATTTTTTGTTTGAATACCAGCTTGTTTTAAGTGTTCTGTAGCTCTGTTAGTATGAAATATCTGTGTGTAAATTGATAACTACAAAGCTATTTTTCATAGAGTATCAGACTTTGGATAAAATCATAAATTATATAGACATCACAATCAATTTCAAATTCATTTTGGCATCATAGCTTTCTTAAGTTAGAAAGAACACCATATGTAGCATATAATCTGTACATGCATTACCTGCATTGTGGGGATTTTAAGCATGTCCACACATTCTTTGACACCTCTCTGTCCAAAAAGTGAAGTCTACTTCTCTAGCACTTGAGTGTGAGTTGGACTTAGTGGTTCATTTCCAAGGAATAGAGTATGGAAGGGAGAAAACAATAACCACATGAAGTACATGTAGACATTTATTTCAAAAAATGAAAACAAAAATGACAAAAACCAAATTATAAATATAATTAATTGAAAATCTCACTTATGAATATACAGAACAAGAAAAATTATAGTTTATTTGTAAATGAAGATTCAAAATTTGAAAAATAAAATATTTTAAATCTGCAAGTATATTATTAGTAATACTACTAATCATGACCAATTCAGGTTTATCCCAGAATGCAAGGATGGTTCAAAATTATGTAATCAACCATAATAGGAAGAGGGGGAAACACTTGCCATCTTAATAGATGTAGGACAAGCTTTTTATAAAACTCATCCACTCAGGACTTAAAAATATAAGCAAATAGAAACTTCCTAACCTAATATAGTGGAAGTAGCTCAAAGCTGGGGTACATCACATTTAATGACTTAAAATATTCCATCTTAAAGTCGATCAAAAGACAAAGGTAACTGCTTACTAAGAAGTCTTCCCAGCTAAGATAAGAAAACAAAATAAGATGTGAAATTCATAGGCACTGTCTTCAAAACTACTGTCAAGCAGACCATGACAAAGCTCATGTTACGAAGGCATGAGAGGGATTATGTATTGGGATAAGGGGATGTTAAATGAAGGGAAGTGCTTTCCAAAAATGTTACTACTTAATTATAATCTTGTGACAAACAACTACAAAACCATTTTTAATAATACATTCTTTCTGTGATAGGAAATGTAATCTTTTCACTTTGTAAAAGCCGTCAGTTCTATTACTAGGGAAGAACTGGACTTTGATTACATAGAATTTCTATTTCATTTCTCCCTTTTTTTTTTTTTTTTTTTTTTTTTGAGACGGAGTCTCGCTCTGCCGCCCAGGCTGGAGTGCAGTGGCCGGATCTCAGCTCACTGCAAGCTCCGCCTCCCGGGTTCACGCCATTCTCCTGCCTCAGCCTCCCGAGTAGCTGGGACTACAGGCACCCGCCACCACGCCCGGCTAGTTTTTTGTATTTTTTAGTAGAGACGGGGTTTCACCGTGTTAGCCAGGATGGTCTCGATCTCCTGACCTCGTGATCCGCCCGTCTCGGCCTCCCAAAGTGCTGGGATTACAGGCCATTTCTCCCTTTTTTCCAGCAGTGACTAGATTCCTAACAACAGAGTCTCTGGAAGATCTCACCCAAGGAGTAAGGCAGTTTTTTCAACATTTCCAGCATTAGGACTTGGTTGGCTCACCTGCAAGACAGTGTGAGATGCTATTCATGATAGATTCCCTAACACCAAATCTAAAGTTGAGAGATATTTTTAAATTTCTATAAGATGGGCCGGGCACAGTGGCTCACGCCTGTAATCCCAGCACTTTGGGAGGCTGAGGCGGGAGGATCACCTGAGGTCAGGAGTTCGACACCAGCCTGACCAACATGGTGAAACCCCATCTCTACTAAAAATACAAAAATTAGCTGGGCATGGTGGCAGGCGCCTGTAATCCCAGCTACTTGGGAGGCTGAGGCAAGAGAATCGCTTGAACCCGAGAGGCAGAGGTTGCAGTGAGCCGAGATCACGCCACTGCACTCCAGCCTGGGGGATAAGAGTGAGACTCCGTCTCAAAAAAAAAAAAAGATTATGTAAGATGGTCAATAAAGATCTGCTGGTGTGTTTAACTCTGGTCTGGTCTGCTAAACTTTCACTTACCATATTTGCCAGAAGAGTATCTTCAAACTTTATCACCTACATACCTCTAAATAAAATTTAGAAAGTATGTACACTTTCATGTATTTTTAAGTTGATAACTAACATTTATCATCATAAATTTAAGTAAGTGCAAATAAGATAAATTCCAGGGGTATACTGTAAATATTTACATTTTCAAAAATAAAAACTTTTATGTCATTCTTTTAAATGTATCTCACAGAATCTAAGTACCACAGCAATTTGATTCCCACCATTATCAACATAATACATAAGCAAGCTCTTCAACAGTGAGACATTAAACATCATTCACTGGATCTTTGTTTATATTTTGCTTTCCTCACAGAATTATAGTATATTTCACTACTTAAAATATTTAATTCCTAAGGTATTTTTCTGCAATGAATATAAATTGAAATTTAAAGTTTCCTGTTACTAAAAGGCTGGAAGCATTAAAAATAACTTTTTTCTAAATTATTACAATAACTATTAGAACACAGTAGATAATATCACAAACATGAATATTTTTACACATAAGTATTAAACATAAAACATTAAAAATCTTACTGGAAATTCATCTGATAATCAAGACCAATTTGTAGTGTTCTTTTGGGTTTTTTTTTAGTTCATTTTTCTGTGGGTATATATTACGCATAATTAGAATGCCATAGCAGTCAACATAAATGATATTCCCATTTTTCCTATCTATAGATGAGATCACTTTTACTGTAAAACAAATAGATGAGAATATAGTTTTGTTCTGTTTTTAATTTTCATGGGTACATGGGTGTAGATATTTATGGGGTACATGAGATGTTGATACAGGCAAGCAGTGTGTAATCATCACATCATGTAAAGTGGGGTATCCATCCCCACAAGCATTTATCCTTTGTGTTACAAACAATCCAATTATATTCCTCTAGTTATTTTAACTTGTACAATTATTGACTATAGTCACCTTGTTGTGCTATCAAATACTAGGTTTTATTCATTCTATTTTTTGTAGCCATTAGTCATCCCCACGTCCACCCCCACCCCGCCCGTGTGCCATTACCCTTCTCAGTCTCTGGTAACCATCCTTCTACTCCCTAGGTCCATGAGTCCAATTGTTTTGATTTTTAGATCCCACAAATAAGTGAGAACATGCAATGTCTGCCTTTCTGTACCTGGCTTATTTCAGTTAGCATAACAACATCCAGTTCCATCCACTGTGTGCAAGTACATTTTCTTTATCCAGAGAATGGGGATTTGTAATAACTCAATTATTTGTCACTCGGTGCCACTGCATCCATCAATTTTTTTAGTAATATGTCAACGATGAAACAAATTTTAATGATTTAATGGCTGACAGCCTGCATAGGCTTTTCTCTAATTTTATTGAAAGCAAATAACTGAAAACCTGTGAGTTGCAAAAAAGGGTTAGCCATTATTGGAATCTCTTTCTCAACCCATTTTCAAATGACCTGTATAGACTCCAAGGGTTTTGTCTGTTTGTTTTGCTTTTCCCATCCCACCTTGACAATGGTGAAACTGAGAAAGATGGGTGAAAATTGTGCCTTTCTTTTAAAAAAGAAGGACACACGTGACAGGGGCAGGTGGGAAAAGAACCAGTCTGACACAGGTATATACATGAGAAGATCAGATTTTGGAAAGAGTACCAAGGAAGTGGAGGAAATGAAAAGGGGTTAAAATTCTCCTTGCACAAGTACCTCTTGAAATGTCTTCATGTGCACTATTGTGCTAACTCATTTTACATATAAGGGTACGTACTGCATCTAGGATTTAAGAATAAATGTGTATCAATTAGTATTTCTGCTAATAAATTAAGGTGCATTCACTTGTGCATACTGGCTGAAGTTAAACTGATGAACTTATCTGGAGAGTGGAGGGGTGTACAGTGAAGTGAAAGGCAATCATTAGTCAGGAAGCCCTTTTAAAGGGTGTCCTAGTCTTAACAATAAAGACGATGGTGAGGATTTGCCCAACGAAAAACTTTAACCCACAGATTGACTTGTTTATGTTTTCTTACCTTGCAATAAATTGAATGTTATGATGTCTCTTAAGGTGAGTCTCTTCTGTGAATTAAAATAGCCATAAAGTCTGCCAAAGTATCCAAGGTAAAAAAAGGAAAAAAAAAAAGTTAAATTCAAACTGAAGTATACAGTGAAAGTTTCTGAACCAAGCCAGATGGCATCCTGGTTTGAAGAGATCAGACAGAAAGGGCATGTGCAATCCACAGCTGACTCGACCAGTGCTTTCACATCCCAGCCTCTGTCCAGCTAAGCTTGAGCTGGGGAATGCATATAAAAGCTCCTGAAAGCAAAATCAATCTTGGGACCCCCAAATCACTAAGCTAAAGGGAAAAGTCAAGCTAGGAACTGCTTAGGGCAAACCTGCCTCCCACTCTATTCAAAGTCACCCCTCTGAGGCTCACCTGAGACAAATGCGTATCTGATTCCTTCCTCTCTCCTATTGTTTATGTGAAAATGCAGATCCACTGAACCAGACTAAATTGTGTATTCAGTGGAAGGCTGATCTAGGACTTAAAAGAAGGCAACCTTTTGCCTCTTATATACTTCTAACGTGGAAGCCCCCACTTTGAGTTGTCCTGCCTTACTGGACTGAACTAATGTAGATCTTACACATACTGATTGATGTCTCATGTCTCCCTAAAATGTATAAAAGCAAACTGTACCCCCAAACACCTTGGGCACGTGTCTCAGGACTTCCTGAGGCTGTGCCATGGGCACATCCTTAACTTTAGCAAAATAAACTTCCTAAATTGACTGAGACCTGTCTCAGATATTTTGTGTTCACAAGCTCTACCTGGATTTAAGGCATAGATGGTAAAGGTTTCTCAAAAGTGCTCAAGCAGGGATACCAAAACATTGTATGTGCGTATATGATTGCTATAAAGGTTATAAATTATCCATAAAAAGCAAAGGGAAAGGATGGAACTGACATTCTAAGACTTATCTAGGTAACTGCTTCTCTCTAGTGGAGCTTTTGTCATTAAACAGATTGTGGGGACTTCTCTTATTTTGGCTAGAATGTACTTTTATCAGGTCAGTGACTCTACTCAAAAATTAGATATACTTACAGATACAGAAACACAGATGAGGATATCTGCTTAAACAAGAGAGCCACCAAGGCAGTAAGGAGGCCGAGACGGGCGGATCACGAGGTCAGGAGATCGAGACCATCCTGGCTAACACTGTGAAACCCCGTCTCTACTAAGAAATACAAAAAACTAGCCGGGCAAGGTGGCAGGCGCCTGTAGTCCCAGCTACTCGGGAGGCTGAGGCAGGAGAATGGCGTAAACCCGGGAGGCGGAGCTTGCAGTGAGCTGAGATCCGGCCACTGCACTCCAGCCTGGGCGACAGAGCAAGACTCCGCCTCACAAAAAAAAAAAAAAAAAAAAAAGAAATTGAAGGGTCAAGACCATGTGCAAAAGGGAAGTGCAAAGGTGAGAATGACATTTAGCACCTGTTTTCCCCCTGAGGCAACTGCCAATTCATAAGCAGTAGCCTAAGGCTAAGAAGCTAAATGGTAGGAAATAATGAGCCGAAAACAGAGGCCCGGAGGTTGAAAAGGTGAGCAGAACTTTAGGCTGTCTTACATGTCTGGGAATACAAAAACAAGTTCAGGGTCAATCAAGGTGAAAGAACCTTGAATGAAAAGTAAATATAACAACCCTCAAAAGGACTAAAGCTCAGCTGTTTAATTAGCTAACTGCCACACTGATCTGCTCTTATCCAAACTGTTTGCCAGAAGCAAAAAGTAAACTGTCTATGAAAAAAAGATAGCATCAAGAGTTAATCAATAATCAACTCAATAATTTTTCATTCACACAAAAATTACTGACCATACTAAAAGATAAGACCAAATGACTGAAAATAGAGAGAAAAGTGGAAACTGTGTTAAGAATTATCAAGCATGGGCTTCCAAATTACTTCTAAGTAACTGTAATTAATATGCTCTAGAAAAGATACAACATACAAAATATTCTGCTGATGAATTTCAGCAGAGGGTCCAAATCAGTAAAAATAATTATATGGAACTTGTAGAAATTGAAAATAATAGAACTGAAATTAAGAATGCAGTAAATGAGTTAAATGACAGCTTAGATATAGCTGAAGAGAAGTTCAGTGAATTACAAAATAGGTCAATAAAAATCCAGAATGAGCATGAAGAGAAAAAACAAATAAAACAACAAAACAGAAAAGAATCTAACACACGTATAGCTAATGGTGAAAAGCCCTAACTGAGTAGGTGAGGAAAGAGAGAATTGGGGCAAAAGTGATATAAGAAGAGATTATGCCTGAGAATTTTCCAAAAATAATGAAAGACACCAAATCACAGATTCCCCTAGAGACATCATAGTAAAACTGTTCAAAACCCAAAACAAAGGGAAAATAAAAGCAGCTGGGGGTAGAGTGGGGTAGGGTACACATTTTCTTAAAAGGAAGAAGACTCAGAGATGACTTTGTAACAGAAACAACAGAACTCCGAAAGACAAAGGAGTAATACTGCCAAGGTGATGAAAGAATTACCAGATGCAAAATGGAATGAAGAAATATACAAAGGGTAAATGTGAAGAAAAATATAAATGAATATATAGATTCATAAAACAACAATAATGTCCTGTGGCATTTAAACAGTAGTATAAAAAAATAGTACTGGGGCAGGCATCGTGGTTCATGCCTGTAATCCCAGAACTTTCGGAGGCCAAGGCAGGAGGATCACTTGAGGTCAGGAGTTCGAGACCAGCCTGGCCAACATGGCAAAACCCTGTCTCTACTAAAAATACAAAAATTAGCTGGACGTGGTAGCACACGCCTGTAATCCCAGCTACTTGGGAGGTTGAGGCAAGAGAATCACTTGAACCTAGGAAGTGGAGGTTGCAGTAAGCCGAGTTCATCCCACTGCACTCCAGCCTAGGTGACAGAGTGAGACTTGATCACAAAATATGATAATAATAATAATGATAATGATAGTACTGAAGTTATTCTAAGGTCCTTGAATTTTTTGGTTTTGAGACAGTGTCTCCCACTGTCACCCAGGCTGGAGTGCAGTGGCATGATCTCATCTCACTGCAGACTTGACCTCCCAGACTCAAGCAATCCTCCCATCTCAGTCTCCCAAGTAATTGGGACTACTGGTGCACACCACCATGCCTGGCTAATTTTTGTATCTTCTTTTGTAGAGATGGGGTTTCACCACATTGCCCAACCTGGTCTTGAACTCGAGCTCAAGTGATCCTCCTGCCTTGATCTCCCAAAGGGCTGGGATTAAGGATGTGTGCTTTGAATTTTCCAGGAAGTGACAAAAAGAACTTATAATATGAGATGTTGATAAGTTAGGTATTAATGTTGGAATCTCTAGGATAATCTTAAATAATAAGTTAATATATTTTATGATGTGAAAGAAACTAATAGGAGGGGAAAATAGAAATAAAAAAGAAATAGAATACAAAACAGATGGAAAAATTAGAAAACTAATTATAAACTATCTTAGTAATTACATTATATAAATGAACTAAATGTTACAATTAAGATGAAAAATTATCACACTGGATAGAAATGATTGTACATTTTAAAGACATACTTTAGAAAATTGTAGTCTTCGATGGAACAGAACAGAGACCTCAGAAATAACACCACACATCTATAACCATCTGATCTTTGACAAACCGGACAAAAACAAGCAATGGGGAAAGGATTCCCTATTTAATAAATGGTGCTGGAAGAACTGGCCAGCCATATGAAGAAAACTGAAACTGAATCCCTTCCTTATACAAAAATTAACTCAAGATCAATTAAAGATTTAAATGTAAAACCCAAAACCATAAAAACGCTGGAAGAAAAGCTAGGCAATACCATTCAGGACACAGGCGTGGGCAAAGACTTCATGGCGAAAACACCAAAAGCAATAGCAACAAAAGCCAAAATTGACAAATGGGATCTAATTAAATCAAAGAGCTTCTGCACACAAAAGATACTGTCATCAGAGTTAACAAGCAACCTACAGAATGGGAGAAAATTTTTGCAAGCTACCTATCTGACAAAGGTCTGATATCCAGAATCTACAAGAAACTTAAATTTACAAGAAAAAACAATTCCATCAAAAAGTGGGCAAAGGATATGAACAGATACTTCTCAAAAGAAGACATTTATGTAGCCAATAAACATTTGAAAAAAAGCTCAACATCACTGATCATTAGAGAAATGCAAATCAAAACCATAATGAGATACCATCTCATGCCAATCAGATAGCGATTATTAAAAAGTCAAGAAACAATAGAAGATAGGAAGACTGTGGAGAAATAGGAATGCCTTTACACTGTTGGTGGGAATATAAATTAGCTCAACCACTGTGGAAAACAGTGTGGTGATTCCTCAAGGATGTAGAACCAGGTGGGAATATAAATTAGCTCAACCACTGTGGAAAACAGTGTGGTGATTCCTCAAGGATCTAGAACCAGAAATACTATTTGACCCAGCAATCCCATTACTGGGTATATACCCAAAGGATTATAAATCATTCTACTATAAAGACACATGCACACGTATGTTTACTGCAGCACTATTTACAATAGCAAAGACTTGGAACCAACCCAAATGCCCATCAATGATAGACTGGATAAAGAAAATGTGGCACATATACACCATGGAATACAATGCAGCCATAAAAAAGAATGAGTTTGTGTCCTTTGCAGGGACATGGATGAAGCTGGAAGCCACCATTCTCAGCAAACTAACACAGGAACAGAAAACTAAACACTGTATGTTCTCACTTATAAGTGGGAGTTGAACAATGAGAAGACATGGACACAGGGAGGGGAACATCACACACTGGGGCCTGTTGCGGGCAGGGGGCAAGGGGAGGGACAGCATTAGGAAAAATACCTAATGCATGTGGGGCTTAAAACCGAGATGATGCGTAGACAGGTGCAGCAAACCACCATGGCACATGTATGCCTATGTAACGAACCTGCACATTCTGCACATGTATCCCAGAACTTAAAGTGAAATTAAAAAAAATAATAATAATGCCAGGTAAATTAGGCACATTTTGAAATTTAAAACTTTTAACAAGATATAATGGAATTTTTTAAACCTCAGTTAAGTAACAAATTTTTAAAACCTAACATAAAAAAGGCTCAGTCATAAAAGTAAAAAAAAAAGATCTGATTAAATTTAACTGAAAAATTCTGTGATATTAAAGATAGTCACA
Source organism: Theropithecus gelada (assembly GCF_003255815.1). Classification (NCBI taxonomy): domain Eukaryota; kingdom Metazoa; phylum Chordata; class Mammalia; order Primates; family Cercopithecidae; genus Theropithecus; species Theropithecus gelada. The sequence continues at coordinate 34,002,833 of NC_037670.1, read as the reverse complement.
GAAAATGTTAAAGACAAGCCATATATTAGAAGTCCTATGAGATAAAGCATTATGATCAGTAAGAATAGAAGTAACCTAGCAGAAAAATAGGCATAGATTATGGACGAAAATCTGTCAAATAATGACCAATAAATATATGAAATGAAACTAGGCTTCTTAAGGAAATATAAGTTAAAACAAAGAGCTACTACCTCATCGCTTTCAGACTGCAGAACTTAAAAATTCTGATAAGACTAAGTGTTGGTGACAAGATAGGAAAACCAGAATTCTCTTAAACTGCAGTTGGGAAAGCAAATTTGCATATCACTTTGGAGAACAATTTGATAACATCTAAAGTGACAGAATATACACATCCTACTACCTGAAATTCCATATTTATTTATTTTTTACACACACACACACACACACACACACACATATATATATATTTATTTTCAGACTGAGTCTTGCTCTGTTGCCCAAGCTAGAGTGCAGTGGCACGATCTGGGCTCACTGCAGCCTCCACTTCCTGGGTTCAAGCAATTCTCCTGCCTCAGCCTCCCGAAATAGCTGGGATTACAGGTGTGCACCACCATGCCTGGCTAATTTTTTTTTTACTTTTAGTAGAGACGGGGTTTCACCATGTTGGCCAGGCTGGTCTCAAACTCCTGACCTCAGGTGATCCTCCCACCTCAGCCTCCCAAAGTGCTGGGATTACAGGTGTGAGCCACTGCGCTGGGCTAAAATTCCATTTTTAGACATATGTCCAGAATATCTAGCACATCTGCATGAGGTGACATGATCAAGAATGTACACTTGCAGCACTGTTCAAAATGGCAAAAAAGTAACAATTTAAACAACCATTAGTAAGGGAATTGGTAAGTAAACTGACATGACACTAAACAGCATATTATGTTAAGTGGAAAATCAGGTTACAAAATATTACATACAGTAAAACATCATTAATATAATTTTTGTTAACTATTATATATTGTTTCTAGATAAAAACACATGGTAAAGTATAAAATCTTAAATAGGAAGGAGTCACACCAACTTCAGAATAGTAGGTTAGCTCTAGGGAGAGAAGGAGGAGAATGGCGCCAGGGAGAAGTACAAAAGAGTAACATTTTATTTATTTAAAAATCAGAAGCAAATATGGCAAAATAGTATGTGAAGGGTACAAGGGCATTTATATTATTATTTTTCTGTATATTTGAAATATTTGTAATTAAAAAGAATTTTAATGGGCACATATGGTATAACAATCAAATAATAACATTAATTACTCGCACCAGAAAAATGTATCAAATAACAACATATTATTTAAGCCACAGAAACTTATGTACATACATTAAAGCGTGTGATAAAAGAGTCAAAAATAAATTTTAAAATTTGCAATTTACTTTGAGGTTTTAAATTAATAATTTTGCTAATCTCATGCAATTTTAAAATGTCCTTAAGCTAAAATTTTAAGGGCTGCTATCCTTTTTGTTAGAGTTGTCACGCTGTACAGATAAAACTTTAATGTGGTATCCTGAATTTCAGTCTTATTTTGTAAAGCTTTCTTCTTTAATATATAAACAGTTAACAAGCTTTACAATTATATTTACAAGTCTTAAAGAAATGTATTACGAGTCCTAAGTATGAAGAACAGTTATTTAATTATAACTACTTAATTATAGTGTTTTACCAAGAATCTGATGCCCTAATACTAACGTGGAAAAACAATGCTCCATTATTCCATTTTCTTTTCTGCTTGGGTTTGGGCCAGAAGCCAAGATGTACCAATACTGGAAAGGTTTTAAACAGTCTTATTACAAAACCATTTTTAAAGGAAAAGCAGTAACTTTCACAGGGGAGTAACACAATCCTTTGGGATTACTATGTCAGAGAGACACAGAAAGATAGAGAATATTTTAAGAAAAGGGTTAACGAGGTAGTAAAATTTTGCTATCTATACTTCACTTACTGACCCTTAGAGTCTCAAGCCTAGAAAACAATAAATATTTTACAGAAAAATGTAGGAAGCAAAACTGGGCAGGACACTGCATCTATAAATATAATTTGAGAGAACTATAACCCACACATAGCACTTCACTCTCAACTATAATCCTCTGACCACATTCATACTATTTCAATAGTCATTTTACCCGGTAGATGGAAAGCAGTAATTTTATTTATCATGAATTGCTTTTTGCCAATTAAACATGTGCAACAGAGATGATTAGCTGGTCTCTCAAGTAACCTAGATATTAGATATGCTATTTCCACGTAATGGAAGACTGCAATAAAATTGTTCCAAGTTCTAAACTTCCATACTTTTATATTTTGGGCACAATTTTTAAGAGTGGCAAAAGGCAGGTTTTCACTTACTCCACTTCAGCCTGTTATACTGAATTTTACTTAGTGCTAAAATCCTTAACTTTCCATTTCTGAAGGCTGAAAAACATTTGCTCCCCCAAGTCTCTTATTTAGTATAACTTTGGCTAGTAAGAACAGCTAAGTTTGCTTCCAAAATTGAAAGTCTCCTACAACATTTTTAAATGTTTCTTCCTCCATTGATCTTTAAGTTTCAGTAATACTCATTTATTTCTTCCCTGTCAACAGAAAGATAACTACCACTCTGCTTCATGAATGAAATAATCAAATTACTATTTCAAATTCTCACCCTCTACATACTCGCTCAAACGGAGTAATAAATTCACTGACACGTTGACAATTCAAATTTCACTAATATATAGAAATAATTCTTCCACAAGCAAAAAGATCAGCATCAAGAATTTAATTTTCTGAGTTTCATAACCCTTGATAAATGGAGGCACCTTGAAGTTCAGTTGAAACTCTTTTATATAGGATTTCAGAGCATGCTTCCAAATATCTTAAGACAAGCCATATTAATAGCTTAGTGTCATTTTTATCATTAAAATAATCTACAAATATCAGAATACTACTAATTTATTGTCATGACTAATAAATAAGACTTAAAATACCTATAGATGTAAATCAGCTCTCTCCGTTCATTTTGCTTACTTGGACTATTCTAAAATACAGATCGACAAATGGAACGGGTTTATCAATAATATACTTGTACGATCTTTTCACAAATTCCAATTCTGTAATTTAGGGTTTTTCATATTTATTTTTAAATATACAAAGAGATTAAACCATTAATAGAAATATTTTCTCTCAAATATGTAATATTCTTTTGTAAAAGGAAGTTTCCAAACATTTACAAAGCAATCTAAAGTTAAGTAAACCTGATTTTAGGATTATTACATTAACCAAAATAATTTTCCAGAGAAGGTCCTATTTAAAAGTTATGCTCACTGGCTTCCCCACATCCACATTTTAAGATGGATCCAAATCCAATGCCTTTGCTTGATGTACTTCAGGGATCCCTTCCAGTGAAGAAAACCTCAGAAAAACGTCTCACGACACAGTGGACAAGTGGATTTGTTGCTAGATGTAAACCATTTGTACTGAAAAAGAAAAGGTTTTAAATATCAAAAGCTTTTTAAAGCTCTCCTCTTACATATATCATAAAGTACATATACATCTAAAGTAACCTTCAAATGATAAAGTGAAAAGGGAAGAATAGTAAAATGTTTGCTCTTTCTGTATCTCCAAAATCAACACAAATGAGTATACTTCCGATGGCTACACTAAGTTCTTTCTACTTAGGCTCATGCACACAACCACTAAGATATGAGAAATCTCCTGTGAAACAAAGGAACAAATGGCAACTTCTTTTTCACTATGTTTAAAAAGAACATAGGGCTCTGATGCCAGATGGCTTCCAGCACCGACTCCTGTAGTCTCCTTCATGGTCTAGATCTCAGACCTTCTACTTCTTGAGCGGTAAAAGGTCACTGGAAACACCCATTTATTAGAGGGCCTTGATTCTACCAGTCTCGGTAAACTGCTAATTATCTTTTGCAGATTTTTAAAAATCACTTCTTAATATATCTCCCATTAGCTACAATTAAGTTTAACATACACTTTCTCTTCCAAAGTTAGACATTGTGTATGTGTGTGTGTGCGCGCGTGTGTTTATGTGTATAAAATACATAAAATATAAGTAAGTTAATTTCTCTTTAGACTTACCAAGCAAGCTGAATGGAATTTTTTCTTGCATGTTCTACAGGCTTTTTTGGGAAGGGAATAGTTGAAACCATGAATGACTGAGAAACAGATCATACAATCTTCAACACCCTCAAAACGTTTGTCTACATTATTTTTCCATAAAGCTAAGCCTTCCATAATACTTCCATTCTGTTAACAAGAAGAAAAGTAAGTCACGACACACTGATGACCACCAATTTTATTTTTATTCAATTTTACAAATTTTAAAGTTGAATTACAATTCTGAAAGAAGACAATCTGCTTGGCTATGTTCATATCTCCTAACTTTTATGAATGTTGGTTAAAATAACCTCCCAAGTTTTCAGAACCAGATGTAATTTTTCTCCATAAAGTCAGACTTTAAAGGCTTCTGGACCAATACTTAAAGTGTAATAGTCCAAGCTTATTGCTTGATAAAACTCTCTTAATAATTAAATCATTTAGGTTAGTTCTAATGTTTAACTGAAAATGAGGAAATTATCTCAAATTATTTGCTCTAGCTCTACAATATTGATAAGCATATTTGTTTAAAATAGTTTTTCTTGGCCGGGCACCGTAGCTCATGCCTATAATCCCAGCACTTCAGGAAGCCAAGGTGGGTAGATCACTTGAGGTCAGGAGTTCGTTGACCACCATAGCCAACGTGGTGAAACTCCATCTCTACTAAAAATACAAAAAATTAGCCAGGTGTGGTGGTGGGTGCCTGTAATCCCAGTTATTCTGAAAGCTAAGGCAGCAGAATCGCTTGAACCGGGAGGCAGAGGTTGCAGTGAGCCGAGATTGTGCCATTGCACTTCAGCCTGGGCAACAAGAGCAAAACTCCGTCTTGGGGGGAAAAAAAAAAGTTTTTCCTTACTGTAGAATGCCTGAGATACACAGCGTGCAAACAGAACTGAAGATTTAAAATGTGGTTAGAGGTCACAGGTCTTTGAGAGTACTGGGACTTCTTTAACCAAAGAGGAGTTGAAATGTAAGAATAAAAGGGAAAGTAGCTCAGAAGGCATTCATCTGTCCAGCATCTTTCAAAAGATCCTCTCTGAAACAATTTCCTTAATACCATGCACTGTTCTACATCTTCTACAATGTTAATGAAATAAAGTCAATCCCTCGCAAACACCAGAAAATAAATTACAGCACCTTAAAAATTAAAACAGAAAGGCAGGTTTAATCCATTTAGGCATATATCTGTATTTATCCAAGGAAGTTTAATATCTATTTTTACCTTAAGCAGAAAAGATGTATTTTATGTTTAAATGCCCTTTTAAATAGATCATCTTTTTCAAGTTTGTAAAGCCAAATGTATAAACAGAAACTTACCTGATGGGTGAGGTAAGTGCTTAACTGCAGCATCCAGTTCCGCCACTGCTGAACAGCCACTCCTACTCTTTTGCCACTTTCTACTGTTATTGAACCCAATGGATAATTTGAAGGCAGCTGTATTATAAGTTCAATAACTATGTCCTCAATAGTATAAGTAGCCATTACCTCTCGAGTAGTAGCTCGAGCTTTAACCTGCAGTACAACAAAGGATATTTTGTTTGCCAGATTCCTTTCTTTCATCCAGAAAACATTTTGATAGGTTGACTATGAAAAGCTAAAGGCTTCATTCAAGGACAATGCAAGTAAACACATTCACTTATCTAACATAAGATAATTAAGAAATAGGTTTAGGCTGGGCACGGTGACTCACATCTGTAATCTCAGCTCTTTGGGAGGCCAAGGCGGGCGGATCACGAGGTCAGGAGATCGAGACCATCCTGGCTAATACGGTGAAACCCCGTCTTGACTAAAAATACAAAAAATTAGCCGGGTGAGGTGGTGGGCACCTGTAGTCCTAGCTACTTGGGAGGCTGAGGCAGGAGAATGGCGTGAACCCGGGAGGCGGAGCTTGCAGTGAGCCGAGATTGAGCCACTGCACTCCAGCCTGGGTGACAGAGCGAGACTCCATCTCAAAAAAATAAAAATTAAAAAAAAGAGAAAGAAATAGGTTTAAATATCTCCCTGGTATATTTTTACAGTGATTTTGTGAATTCAAAGTTTGTTTTAAAAGACATTAATTGCTCATAAAAAAAAAAGGTTTTATTATGTTAGGCTTGTCACATAATAGTTCAATAAACCTTGAATAGATAAGTGACAGAATGGGTTATTCCACACCAAGTATCGAATATCACTTCTACGTCTAATAAGTCTTCCTCTACCATGTAATCCTCCTGAGCTTTGGAGCCAACCATCAACTGCCAGAATATTTATAGTTATTTGTTTGGTTTTCAAACCAACATTGCAAACTCAACATAAAATGCACACATTATCATCCTTCATCAAACTTCATCTTCTGAATTTCCTACTCCCAGGCTAAAAAATCATCATAGCATCATTTTAAATTTCTGCTTCTACCTCATCCTAGATATTAACTAAATAACTAGCACATCTCTCACATCTCTACTCTTTTATATTCCCACTGATACTGCCTCACCCATGCCCTAGTCCTTTGCTCATAATGTCTACCCCAATAGTCTCCTCTAACCATTCACTTGAATCCAAACTGTTTGCCAATAGATCATGCTATAGACTATGGTCAGAGCAATTTCAAAGATCATAACTCTGACCGTGCTACTGCCTGAATGAAAAATGTTCAGTGGCTGAATTGTACCACTTTGGATTGTTATTTGAGGCCCTTCCCAATATACCTCTAATTCATTGTTGAGTAGTCTATTCACCTTTGGGACTCCTACTCATTATTTGGGTTGCAGTACTGCGTTATTTATCATTTCTTGGGCAACAACTGAAATGACATTCTCACTTTTGTGCTTTTTGCTTTTGCGATAGTATTTTTTTTTTCTCTCTCTCTCTCTTTTTTTTGAGACAGAGTTTCACTCTTGTTGCCCAGGCTGGAGTGCAATGGCGTGATCTCGGCTTACCGCAACCTCCGCCTCCCAGGTTCAAGTGATTCTCCTACCTCAGCCTCCCGAGTAGCTGGGATTACAGGCATGTGCCACCACACCCAGCTAATTTTGTATTTTTAGTAGAGACGGGGTTTCTCCATGTTGGCCAGGCTGGTCTCGAGCTCCCGACCTCAGGTGATCAGCCCACCTCGGCCTCCCAAGTGTTGGGATTACAGGTATGAGCCACTGCACCTGGCCTATTTTCTCTATAGTAAATGCCTTTCCCTTCATTTTCCCCGTAACAAAATCCTGCCCACCTCCAAGTGATTTTCTTCCATAAAATCTCACTTGATCCCCTCAGCCAGATGAATCTTTCCCACTCAGATCATGAGAACTCTTTCTCTTAACATGCTACTTTCCAATGCAAAAATCATTATCAGTATCGCTCTTTTCCCTTTATTAGACTGTATGTTATTATAGGACAAGAGTCTAGTCCTACTAAACTGTTCATATCCTTGGTGACTGGGACACAGTGCTTGGCATCTGTAAGTATTCCAATACAGATTTTGAATGAACTAATGAATGCTCAAAAACTATTTGCTGGGTGAAATGGTTTGGATCTGTATCCCGCCCGAATCTCATGCTGAATTGTAATCCCAAATGTTGGAAGTGGGGCCTAGTGGGAAGTGATTGGATCATGGGGGTAGATTTCCCATAGGTGCTAGTCTCGTGATAGTGAGTGAGTTCTCATGAGATCTGGTTGTTTAAAAGTGTATGACACCTCCCCACCTCTCTCCCTCCTGCTCTGGCCATGTGAGGTGCTGACTCCCATTTGCCTTCCGCCACGATTGTAAGTTTCTGAGTAGCTGGGATTACTGGCGCCCGCCACCACGCATGGCTAATTTTTGTATTTTTTTAGTAGAGATGGGGTTTTACCATGTTGCCCAGGCTGGTTTCAAATTCCTGACCTCAAGTGATCCACCCACCTCGGCTTCCCAAAGTCCTGGGATTACAGGCATAAGCCACTGTACCCAGCCTAAACCTCTTTTCTTTATAAATTACCCAGTCTCAGGCATTTATAGAAATGTGAGAATAGACTAATACAGTGTGTGAATGAAAATTATACCACTGTTTCAATCCATACATGAAGTAATATTGAGATTTGACACACAAATTAGAAAACAAAATAGGCTGGTCTTGAACTCCTGGGCTCAAGTGATCCTCCCACCTTGGCATCCCAAAGCGTTGGGATTACAGGCATGAGCCATAACTCCTGGCCACCAGTTTCTATAAATTCTGAGCCAAGAGCTACAGTCTGTTTTGATATTAACAATGACAGACATACCCAATATTAAAACAACTTTTCTGGAGAAAGTCAAGACAATACTAACCGTCATGCCATTAAATAGTTGTGTACTTGTTTGTACAGAAGATATTTCTTGAAAAGAAAGAACACTGCTGACATACTTGCTTGTAAATCTATCTACAATATTGAAAACACGCTTCTCACTGCTATTCCACCACAACCTAACCATGGCAGGCAAGTCTTTTAATGTCATATGATAGACTGAGCAAGCCAAGTGTGGAATGTGGTATGGAAGAGTTGCTGTTTCTGAGGAAAAAACAAATTCCTGATTAGTCACATGTATTTCTTATATAGAATAACAGACTAATATTAGTATTTTCTTTAGAAATTGATCCTTAATTCCTCAACGATAGTGCTATAGCTCATCAAACAAACATACCAGAGAAACCAGAACTCTGGAGTATGAGCATCTTTCCACACATTCAAAATGAACCATAAGAATGGCAAAATAATTTTTTTTTAAAGTGAAAATCCCAATTGACACTGAAAAAATCTACCTAGAAACAGAATTCTATATTTAACATGAAAGACTACAAATAAAATAGAATATATTTTAAAAAGAAGGAAAAATTAAAGATGCTTGGTGTTATAAATTATGAAAAGGAGTTTGGCCTCCTTTACTTTCCCCAGAGCTCGCTGTGCTGCTGTGCAGAAGTCTTAGAATACCCAACTCAATACTCACAAGATGCAGCCCATCCTCAGATCTCCAAGGCATTTAAAAAATGCATATTCTTAGTAAATTGTTTCCAATACTGTGGTACAACCACATATATGCACATCTATCCTCTCTGCTCACATGCGAGCTCCCAGAATGAAATACATTTTATTCAATTTTATTTCCCCTTATTTATATGCCTATAAAATGTTATCACATAAGAAATATTTGTTTACAGAGTCAAAAGTTAATAGTCTCACCACACTAAGCTTCAAAAATATATTAAATTCCTCACAGTCCTTTATTTTAGGGTAAAATCAAATTATTCATCCTATTTAGAGAAATGTGGAAAATGGTCAAGTTCAACATTCTCATAGCCAGGACCTAGCTTTGGGGTTATTCTCCACATTCCCAGGGAAAAGTTTAATTCAACCTAGTGTGAATCTAGCGTCCAAGAAAGAACATAAACACATATCTTACTGACCTCGAATACTCAGCTGGAGCTCCTCAGTAAAGAATGTTTTAGGGTCCTTATTTGGGACCTCACTTGCGGTCTCGGCATAGGTTGGATTTTCTGGCATAAGCCTGAACAGGTGATAGAGCAATTTATTCAAACTCTTTGTTTTCCGAAGATACATTGAATACAGAGCCCGAAGCTGGTGGAGAGCAAAGAATTTGTTAGTAAACCAAATACACCAAGACAACTGGTATAAAAGAACAACTCAAAGTATAACAAATTTCCTTTCCTCATAAACTAGCAGACATTCTATCCCCTCATTATTAGAACAAGTTTCTAATATCTTTCTCAAATTGTCTTCCTGTGTTAGAATACACTCACCTTGGCTTACAGTGCCTGAGATAAGAAAATCTATTCACCATTCCCTCACTCTCCTCCCAAGTCTTCCATACATTCCTTCCACACCATTGTCCTTAACCTTTCAAATTCCTGCTTAAAACTAATCCCGTTTTTATGGCTGACCTCATCCTGTATCAAAAACTCCGACATTCCTTTACGACAGAGAGCACAAATTAGTAGTCCAAGATGTCTTGGGGGTCTTCTCAGAGTTGTTTTTTCAATCAGGAGATTTCACATAAAAATATGGATTTCTGGTTTCTCTTTTAAAAACAGAAAAACGAGCCACCACCACTGGGAGCGCTGCAGGTATCTGTGTCAGACCTGTGCTTCACAACTCCTGCTTTCCCTCAATAACACAGCTTGCATTTTCCACATTGACTTTGCAGTTCTTTGGTATCTGTATTGGTTTTAAGATAATTTCTTCTACTATATCACATATCTCCTCATAGTACAAAGATACCATTTTCTTTTTTGTTTTTAAAAATTTTGTATTTTTAATTTTTGTGGGTACACAGTAGATATTTATGGGGCACATGAGGTATTTTATAGGCATATAATATGTAATAGGGTAAGTGGGGTACTCATCACCTCAAGCATTTATCCTCTCTTTGTGTAAAATACAATTTTTTTTTTTTTTTTTTTTTTGAGACGGAGTCTCGCTCCGTCGCCCAGGCTGGAGTGCAGTGGCCAGATCTCAGCTCACTGCAAGCTCTGCCTCCCGGGTTTACGCCATTCTCCTGCCTCAGCCTCCCGAGTAGCTGGGACTACAGGCGCCCGCCACCTCGCCTGGCTAGTATTTTGGTTTTTTTTAGTAGAGACGGGGTTTCACCGTGTTAGCCAGGATGGTCTCGATCTCCTGACCTTGTGATCCGCCCGCCTCGGCCTCCCAAAGATTACAGGCTTGAAACACCGCGCCCAGCCTTTTATTTTCTAAACACTATGAATACTTACAAGGATCAAGTAATAGGATTTGGAATTTATTTTTTAAATATGTTGACCAAAGTGCTCTTATCATCAAACTTAACATCACTAATGAAGGATGAACATCCCAAATCTGAAAATCCAAAATGCTTCATCATCTAAAACTTGTTGAGCACCAACATGATGCTTAAAGGAAATGCTCCTGGAGCATTTCAGGTTTTCGGATCTGGGATACTTAACCAGTAAGTGTAACAAAAATATTCCAGAATCTGAAAAAATCTGAAATCAGAAACACTACTGGTCCCAAGCATTTTGGATAAGGAATACTCAACCTGTAAAAGAACACAATGACATTATATGGCTGAGGTAAGACTCTGAGAACATGTAACAACTTGTACAGTAAGTACTCTTTTTTTTTTTTTTTTTTTTTTTTGAGACGGAGTCTCGCTCTGTCGCCCAGGCTGGAGTGCAGTGGCCGGATCTCAGCTCACTGCAAGCTCCGCCTCCCGGGTTCACGCCATTCTCCGGCCTCAGCCTCCCGAGTAGCTGGGACTACAGGCGCCCGCCACCTCGCCCGGCTAGTTTTTTGTATTTCTTAATAGAGACGGGGTTTCACCGTGTTAGCCAGGATGGTCTCGATCTCCTGACCTCGTGATCCGCCCGTCTCGGCCTCCCAAAGTGCTGGGATTACAGGCTTGAGCCACCGCGCCCGGCTAGTAAGTACTCTTGCTGAAAATTAACCACAATCTAATGAGGAAACGATCAGACAAATTCAAACTGTATGACAGGCTAAAAACAGCTGGCCCAAATAATGACAAGAAAGAAAAGAAAGGTATAGGAATTATAGGTTAAAGAAACTAAAGAAATATGGCAAACAAATACAAACATGGTTCTTGATTGGATCTTCAACACAGAAGAACATAAAACTATAAAGATATTACTGGGACAACTAAGAGTATCTAAATAAAAATTAGGTACTACTGCATCAAAATTAAATTTGAATATAAAAATTGTATTCTGCTTATGTAGAAACATGTCCTTGATCTTAGGAGATACATGTTTAAATGCTTTTGGTAAAGCATCATAATGTCTGCAAGTTAGTTTCAAGCAGATCAGCAGAAAAAGAGTACATACAGATACAGTACGTGCAAATGTAGCCAAGTGTTAAAAATGTGTTGATCTAAAAGAGTATGTGACTTTTCATGAATTATTCTTCCAACGTTGTTGTTTAATTTTTTTTCAAATAAAAAGTTGGAGATATTTTAAAAATTAATCAGCAATATCAATGGACTTTAAAAAACACACATATATGACCCAGCAATCCCACTGAAGTATACAACACAAGTGAAATGAAAACACATTTCAACACAAAAGTTTATACAGTAATGCTCACAGCAGCTTTATTTCAATGGTCAAAAAAATCAGAAACAGCCTAAATGTCCACTAACCGATAAGCAGATAAACAAAATGTGATATCTATAAAATGGAGCATTATTCAGCCACAAAAAGAAATGCAATACTTATGACACATGCTACAATCTGATAAATCTTGAAAACAATATACTAAGATAAAAGCCAGACACAAAAGACCAGATGTGTGAAATGTCCAGAACAGGCAGATGCATAGAGATAGAACACAGTTTAATGGCTGTCAGGAGCTGTAGGATTTGAGAGGAAATGGGAAGTGATTGCTATCAAATACAATGGGATGTTGACAATGTTCTAAAATTAGATAGTGGTAATAGTTGCACAAGTCTGTGAATACAGTCAGCCCTCCACATCCACGGGTTCCACATCTGAGAATTCAACCAATCGCAGATAGAAAATATTTGAGGGGCAAAAAAAGTGATTTTTAAAAACCCAATACAATAAAAATACTACAAATGTTAAAAATACAGTATAGCAACTATTTCAATAGCATTTACGTTGTATCGATGATAACTAATCTAGAGATGATTTTAACTAGTATACAGGAGGACGTGCATAGGTTAGATGCAAATACTATGCCATTTTATATAAGGAACTTGAGTATTCACTGGGTTGGGGGCCATGGGAGGGAGCCTGGAAACAATCCCCTGCAGATATCAAGGGATGACTATATACTAAAAACACTAAACTGTGTGGCCAGGTGCGGTGGCTCATGCCTGTAATCCCAGCACGTTGGGAGGCCAAGGTAGGCGGAACACCTGAGGTCAGGAGTTTGAGACCAGCCTGGCCAACATGGTGAAACCCCGTCTCTACTAAAAATAGAAAAATTAGCCAGGCGTGGTGGTAAGCGCCTGTAATCCCAGCTACTCGGGAGGCTGAGGCAGGAGAATCACTTGAACCCAGGAGCTGGAGGTTGCAGTGAGCCAAGATCGCACCATTGCACTCCAGTCTGGAGGACAAGAGCAAGACTCCATCTCAAAAAAAAAAAAAAAAAAAAAAAAAATTTTTTTTAAAACACCAAACTGTATATGCTAAGTGGGTAAATTTTATGGTATGTGCAATATCTCAGTAAAGCTTTATAAAACAGACAAATAAACATACACATGTACATATACAACTTTTTCTAGTTCAATCTGATTTGCTAGGAGTTTTTTTGAGAAAAAAGTTAACCCATGATTTAGGAACATTTAAAGTTTTCCGAAGAAAAATTGTTTATTTCAGGATTCAACTAATTATGGGTAGGCAGATAAACCAGAATAACCAACCTAATAATTAGTATTATTTAGTGGGTTATTCTGGTTTATCTGCCTATAGCTCAGTTCAAGTTTTTCAGACTCAATAATAATAATAAATGCTGCTGTATAATTTTGCACCCTAACCCAATCCCAGCCTAATAAAAAAGGTGATGCATGGCCATTTTCCTAATTTCTGAATATAAAATGAGAACAAAACTCTTATACACAAAAGCCTCAATCTGCTGCTATTTTTTTAGAGATCAACAATATTTTAAGAAATTGATGTAAAAGCCCAATAAGGAGCTCTTGAAATATATCATCAGCAAATAAAACCAGCTTAAGTAACAAAAATACGTGACAGGCCTAAAGAGAAAACTAATCTATTTAACAACTGGATCAATGCTACTTCTGTGATTTGATTTTTCTCCTTAGATGTACAAATGCAGAGATGCAAAAATTGGTATCTTTGTACCAAGGTATAGGTTATGAGCAACAACACAAATTATAATTTAAAAATTCCAAAAAGTTACATTGGAAATGAATGCCATGAATACTTAATCACACTAAGTGATAAACTAAATCTTTTTGTATTGACCTGTCAAAGAAGGCACATATTTTACTAGGTTAATTCAATCAAAGATTGACAGAGATTTGGATCTTCCTTGTTCTTTTTGAGACAGGGTCTGGCACTGTCACCCAGGCTTGAGTGCAGTGGCATGATCTCATCTCACTGCACCTCCGCTTCCCGGGCTCAAACTATCCTCAAGTGGGGATCTTTCTAAAAGAAATAAAAACTAGAGAGATCTTTCCAGTTTCTTCTTGGACAAGGTCTTACTTCCTAAACGTGAGACAACAGAGACATCTAGTGGCTGCTAGAATAATTTGGACAAAATATTTCAGATATTTTTACCATTTAGGTAACAGTTGGAATTATTACATAGGTAATGTTTCACAGATCTTTCTCCAAACGGTGATTTTCAAGTAAGGTAAATTGCCAATGATGTATTAAGTGAAATCTCCACAACAGAGTGAAAAACTGACCCCCCAAAAAAAACAGAAAAAATACAAGATTCAATTCTTTTGAAATAATTACTATGATAGTACACAATTAAATTATATAAATATTATTTCTTGATATAAAAGAACCTGGTGACTATATTCAGTTAGAAAAAAAGTTGGTCTGGCCACATATCAGAGTAATTATTTTTGCTTGGAGGGGTAAGGTATAAGGGACAGGAGTAAACTTATTAAGCAGATTGTCTGAAGTTAGCTGGATAAAATGAGATTAGGCCGGGCACCGTGGCTCATGCCTGTAATCCCAGCATTTTGGGAGGCCAACGAGGGTGGATCACTTGAGCTCAGGAGTATGAGACCAGTCTGGGCAACATGGTGAAACCCCATCTCTACAAAAAATATAAAAATTAGCCAGGCATGGTGGCTTGCACTTGTAGTCCCAGCCACTTAGTGAGAAGATCGCTTGAGCCTAGGAGGCAGAGGCTGCAGTGAGCCGAGATCGTACCACTGCATTCCAGCATGGGCAACAGAGTGAGACCCTGTCTCAAATGCAAAAAACAAAAAGGATGAGATTAAAACATAAGGATTTCCCTTTTATTAAACTGAAGGGAAGGAAGGTATTTAGAACAGTATCAGAAGAATATTAGGACAGAACTATCGAAAGTTGTCACATATATATTTACCTGTGATGACGCGGCTTTGAAGAAAGTTAGAATTAATTTCCAAGTGAGAAGGTATCCCAGAACGTAACAGAAGTCTTCACTCAGTGGTTTAATAGTAACTATCTGTCCAACAGGAACACACCCCAAAACATTTTCTAGTAAGTCCTCTTGAGTGCTAAGAAGAGACATCAGTGTGGCTGGTGGTGACCTAAGAATCAATGATTAAACACCACAAGTTTTCTTTATAACTCATCCCTTAACAAACTGACAGTACTCGTAAACTTCAAGCATTTTAGAAAAATTTCTCTATTTTCCAAAAAACGTTTTAAAAATTCTCCTCTATTGATCCACTTTTAACTCCTAATCTCACATAACAGTAAAATCAAAAAGACATATTATAGCACTTGAAGGAAAGACATTTTTAGAAAACATCTATTTCAATTTTCTGTTTTATAAGTGAAAAAAAAAAATCACACACCCAGAGAAGCCAAATGATTAGTCCAAAGTCTTTCAGTTAGTAGGGGAAACCGTTAGGGATTCTAAATCCTACCAGGCCTTTTATCATCCTATAAAAGACAAAGTGAAGACTAAGACTTCGAACTTTGTCACTTCATTCTAGTTTCTATTTTACTGCATATTATCTACTTAGCGCTATTAAGAAATATCACA
Source organism: Theropithecus gelada (assembly GCF_003255815.1). Classification (NCBI taxonomy): domain Eukaryota; kingdom Metazoa; phylum Chordata; class Mammalia; order Primates; family Cercopithecidae; genus Theropithecus; species Theropithecus gelada. Next base: position 33,987,044 of record NC_037670.1, on the reverse strand, counting down.
ATGGTACTATTAATCAGAATGATAAACACAGAAAATAATTATGTGCCTATTTAAAAAATCATGATTGTATCTTTTTAGGAAAATAAATGTACCATTCAGATTACTTCACAACAAAGTAAGTTAATTTTCTTCTTTATTGAACTACTCTACTCATTTATACTTTCAGGTGAACTTAGGAGATTCTCAAAAAGTAAAATGCTTAACCCTCTTCTCTATGATACTCTAACCTGGTTCTCTCCTTTCACTGCTGTGATCGTTCTTCCCTTGTGGCTTCCTTCTCCCAGCCCACAAGCATAGGCCTTCTCCAAACTTCTGCTCTTAGGTCTTTTCCTTCAACCCCTCCATCTCACGTACCCAGCCTTCTATATTCCATATTGATAGTCACTAGATCTTATAAAACACCAGCTCCAAAATCTCTCCACTTTTCACATTGCCCTCCACGCATTGTTATTTAACTTCTGGAATGACCTCCACCTCTGCTTGCTTCTTTTTACAATTCATGTTTCACATTACACTAGTGTCAGAATCAGCTGATGGTGCCCTGTCTCCTACCAAATGATGCCCAAATCCGCCCCCAAAAGTCATTTTTAAGGCCATTCATTATCGGGCCTCATTAACTACCCTTTCGGCTTTATCTTCCACTATACCCTGCCTACTCTATACACACTGGTTCATTTATTCTTTCATTCAACATACTACTCATGATGTCTGCTATAGGCCAGGAAG